>NW_022196911.1:40982285-41022180 GCF_008632895.1 Mastomys coucha | reverse complement strand
AAAAAGAATGTTATTTTTAAGGGAAAACACATCTCCTACAGTGAGTGCCACGTAAGCACAGCATGGAGCAGCCCATGCCAATCACTGTCAAGTATGCAGACTCAAAGGCTTTTCTTCATGATAACTTCACAGCCTCGACAGCAATGGCAGTCATGGAGGCCCTGAACACTGCTACAGGAGTGATACAAAAGACACCCCACAAACACAACATGCATGAAAATCTTACCAGGTTTCTAAAGTCATCCAATGAGTTCAATGACTACTTTATTCTTGTCTTAATGGTTCTTCATTTTAGAAAAGTATAAACCAACAACAATATCTTAAATAGAAAGTAAAGCTAGGTATTGTGGTCCATGCCTGTAATCCCCATGTTCAGAGATGGAGGCAGAGAGTGCAAGTTCTAGGACAGCCCAGGCTCTTCAGCACAACAGGATGTGCTTCCAACAAACAAACAACAAAGGCAAGAAAGGGGCTGGTGGTGGGGCAGTGAGAAGGGAGAAGGAGATGAGAAGAATAAGGTAAAGGAGTGAGCACACATACAAAGCAAGCTAGTCTGTACTCTAAACTGCTCCAGAGTCCAAAGCTGTCCAGTGCAATACAACAGTGAGATCATCTTCTCAAAAACAGGTAAAGAGGAAGGAAGGGCAGACAGACGGATGGAAAGGAGAAGGGAAGGAAAGCAACCAAGCACTCTTTCCCTAAAAGAACTCTGGTCCGAGGTTCATGACCCAATTAGCTGAAATGACCCCATTCTTTAGTACCAAACTACAAAGTCCAACTGAATGGACTGAGACATGGGAAGAATCCCGTAACTTTATAAAAAGAATTCTAACTCTCCAAATCTGCACATTTTAGAACTACAAGTGTGTCCAGCAGCTCCAAGCAGCTCCGAGTAGCAGAAACACCCAAGTGCTGGTGCGTCTGAGGAAGCTCTGTGTGAGTCTGGAGTAAAGTGAAGACTGCAGCGATGTAAAACCCAAAAACCATGATCTGCACTGGTGCTTGTCTGGAGCTCAGTGGACATGAAATTATGGACACAACAGAAATGCCTATCTCCATCTCCAAACTTAACTTAAAAGTCAAACTGGGATGGAGAGAACTCATGTGAGGTTTGAGAAACAGAAATGGTAAGAATGTAAGCAGGTCGGGAAGCGACAAAGGGCAGCAAAAGGGAACGCCTGAGCCCTTGCTGACAGGGTATGACGGCACAGATGCCCTTAAGGAAAGTTCTTAAATGTGCATTGTTGAACTACCTGCTAGAACCTGGAGGTTAAATGTTACACGAAAAGTTTAATGATTTTAAAATGTGTATTAGGAACTAGGAACACAGTTCAAATAAAAGGACCAGGTCAAGTGTATTAGCTTACAACTGACTCCACTAGGCTCATCCCAGGGACCTAGCAATGGCTTACGCCAGGTGCACCAGGTATGGGGTGCATGGACTGCCCACGACACTCTCTTTTCCAGTGCTTTCTTTTTCTTTCTGTTCTTCTCTGTGCCCCCTCTTCTCTGCCCTCATCTGTCTGCCTGTCTATATGCCCACTTGTCTGCCTCTACCGCTTCTCCAGACCCACATTCCTCTCCTTTCCCCAGTAACTCCCCTTTATATCAGATCTACTTTATGGCTTAATTTCTCAGGGGCACACCTTGACAAGGGCCCACCAGGTACCCCCTTGCAGCGTTATATTTCATAACAATGTGAAGCCCAGTGTTCAAATCTAATTGCTATAGAATGAGTAAATTATTAAGTGGATGAAAGTCGTCATCTAATGCCAGAAGTAAATCCATACAAATCAGTTAAAGCTCCTGAAAGTCCAAAAACCATCAAAAGACTAATAACCTTTAACGCAAACACGGGCTATGCAACTCCACCCCAACACAGAAGCTGAGCCAATCCACTGTGACCTGGTTGGCAAGCTCACTCAACTTTCTGAATTCACTGGGTGCAGTTTCATGTAGTGTTGATAACAGAATGGGAGCACTTGGAGGGAGGAAGTAAGATGCAAGCAGCAACTGAGCAACAGAAAAAGCCAAAGAACAAAATGAGTACTTGAACACATGATCCAAAGCCTCTTCACTCTTGGAGAAGCTGCTCCAAAATGTCAGTGTTTACTAGAAAAGGCGTACTCTTGATCAGTTCATAGCCTGGCTTTTATGTGGTGTACGACATCAGAACAATTGCTTTTCTGCTGTTAGAAACATCTTTTAATACTAATTAAATGAGATATTTTTTCTCTGAAAGCAGGCAAGCAAAGGCACAAAAGAGTGAAGATATTTTACAGGCCACCACAAAATGACAGACTTGCTGAGATAAGGTCTCACTACCTATCTCTCAATGGCTTGGAATTACAATTTTCAACCAGGCTAGCTTTGAACTTAGAAACTTCCCTTGTCTAATGTGCACCACTATACTTGGCAGTAAGAAATTTCTTTTACCTATATGTACTGAAAAATGTACAACCTTAAAGAATCCAAACGCATACAAAGCAGATGCAGGTGCTGGAGCAGGAGAGCCTCACCGAGCAACACTAAGGCTGCACTAGCTTGTACATACACTGGCCAGGCACTGTCACAGCTCACAGAAGATGGGACAGGCCCAAGATGGGACAGGCCCAAGAGACATATTGTCAAAAAGAATTTTTATCTCCTGTGTTTCAAGTGTCTAATGTATGATTTTCACATTAACAATAAATACTAGAAACAATTCAAGATCAAGCTACCTTCTGGGAGGGAGAGGTAGAGTGAAGGGAAAGAGAGAAACTGGTCTAGCTGTGCAGCCAGGACTAGTCTCAAACTTACTATCTTGCTTCAGTCTCCCAAGTGCTAGGATTGCAGGTGTGCACTGCCATATCTGGCTTCAAACTGCTTTTCACTGTGTCATTAACAGCAAAGAAGCAACAACAGACACACAAGAGCTGATAATACAGTCAGCCATCTATCTGACTGGGTTATATATTGCTTAAATGAAGGGAACTGAGGTTTTGTAGACTTACAGGAAACTTACCTGTTTGGAACCAAGACTAAACTGGTTTTGAACTAGAAAGACCAAACTGGTTGGTTGGAACTGTTAAGAATTTTCTTCTGTAAGAATGCTAATCCTAAGGAGGGTGTGCATCCTTTTTACTCTCTGATTCTCTAACTAGCCAGTATCTGCTAACACCCTATATTTTGGATCCACAATAAAACCAGAAAGATTTAGAAGATCTGGGAAAATAGGAGTCAAAATGATACCACATATGTTTTAGAATTCTGTGTAGCATTGTTTTTTGGTTTTTCACCGACTCTTACAATACAGGCAAGGCTGAGCAAGCTGGGGCCATGGTGGCAGTGGCCTGGCCTTGATACTCACTGTATCGGAATCCGCCAACGCTGTCTGAGGAGACCCCAACATACTTGTCTTTGTTCTTCTTTGCTTTCTTTCGCTCTTCTCGAAGCCTATCATCATCCTGTGCAAACTCAACCAGTTCCTTTACTTTCTGTCGAATGTTTATACCTTGATCCTTGCCATGCTCATCTTGGGGACAGCAAAGGAGAAAGCCAACTGTAAGAACTCTCTTAGTGTGCACAAAAGAATAGAAACGAAAATACTTACAAAAAGAATGTCAAATTTTAAACTTTTTAAGGAGGCAGATTATTAGACAAGGTCAATCCATAATCTACTGAAAGGATTACACATGATGACATACGGAATGCAAACAGCTTTTTTTGTTTTCTATCGTATTTTAACAAATAAGAATGACCACTCACTTTTAACATTCTGATGGCCTAAAAGCACCCCAAGTATCTTGTTTCCCCAAGATTGGGAGCACTAATCACTAGGACTTAGTGCAACTAAAGTCTAACATTTTATAGTCGTCACAAGGAAGGCAGGTGCCAAAGGAAACGCTCCCCACCCTGTGCTGCCTTCACATTCAGAACACACTCTGGTCTGGCACAGTACAGACTATGTGCTGGGAGGGGGCCTGGCTTCAAACAGATGTGTATGTTTTGGAGCTCTAACCTTCTCTTCCCACATGATTAAAGCTATTCCTTTATGGACACCACAAGGGACCAGTCTCCAGTGCATATTTTAATATAAACCCCAACACTCATGTTGTGTTGGTTCTGTTGTTATTAGCCAGTCCTTTCTGCAAGCTCCTGTCTTCACTAATTAATACTCTAGGGCCCCACGCCTTGGATTCTGCACTCGTCACACAACCAGCAAGAGTCACATGCTAATTAGAGCAGAGAAGCTTCCAAGCTGGTTCAGGTGACTGACAACTCCAACTACTGTTTTAATTTGCTTATGAGGGTTTTCTATTGCTCACCTACAAAGTGGTAATTTTCCAGGGATCGCAAATCATAAATGTGTTCTCTGGCACTTGTAACAACTCGCTCCGATCCATTTCTTATGAGGTAAGCTAGGAGCAGCAACGACTGTGGAAATATAAAGCACCAAATGACTGAATGGAATAAGATCTGGAAGAGCTGTGGTACACAGATAGTTTAACACAAACACAAACTCCAACATTACTAGACGGTAGTGGTGAGGAGTGTGCCCTCCCCTTTCTGTTAGTCTGAAAGACAGTCTGAACTTCATCCTCACGTTCCTCGGATATCTAGTACAGAAAATAATTACAAACTACTTAGGCAATGGCCATTTTAAATTAAGACTTAAAGTAACTAGTAATTCTGATGTCTAACACTAGTGTGTGATTCAAACAAACCATGGGATTTCGGGGAGTGGCACGGCTCTCACTGTTGGCATCACAGAGCTGACATACTAGGAATGATCCTTCTGTCTCTACAGGACCCTGCAGCCTGCAGATAAAACCCAATTCCAATGCTAATGCGGTTTCAAAAAATTTCAACAGAAGGAAAACTTTTCAGAAATGTTAAGCCATGGGATGCTAACTAAGGGGATGCTTGATGCAGATGGTCTTGAGGCACCTAGCAATGATGGGCCAGGCTGGCATTAGGCAGCGGATCTGTGCAGGGTGGTGAGTCCGAGGGCACAAACACGAATTTACTAGTAACTAATCCGGGGGTTGGTTTTGAGACCGGGTTTCATCATGCCTCTCTGGCTGGCTTCTAGCTCATGGTAATCCTCCAGCCTCAACCTCCTAAATACTGAGATTGTAGCCCTGTGGCCATCATACCCAGATTTCCTAATTTTTTGAAAAAGAAGTAACAACAATCTTTAAAAGCCCTCATTTTAGAAAAATTATACAGTTTATAGGAATATCAGAGAATATTTTAGGAAACAAACATAAAAATCACAAAATTTGCTGGACATGGAGCCTAATACTTGGGAGGCAGAGGCAGACAGATTTCTAGTAGTCTGTATACTTAGTTCTGGGTCAGCCAGGGCTACACAGAGACTTTGTCGTCCCCAGCATCCCCACCAAATTAGAACAGGGAGGAAGGCTGAAGAGAAGGCTTAACAGGTAAAGATTCACCATGCAAACATGGGTATAGAAGTTTGGATCCCTATCACCCACATAAAAAGCTGGGCAGGCCTGGCTGCTACCTGTAATCCTATTGCTGAGGAGAAAGGGATCCCAAGCTAGCTCAATCAGAAAGCTCTGAGTTCAGTGAGACCCTGCTCATAAAATGGAATGCCTGAGGAACACACAGGAGGCAAAGCTCTGGCCTCCATATACTTCCAGACACATTACACTCAGACAATCAACAACAACAGTATCAATAACAACAAAACTCTAATTAAAACAGGTTTTTAATTCTGAGAGTCAAAACGTGCCAAGATGCAAATGTGAACACACTGTGGTCTGCCGAGTGTGAGTATGATTCCTCTTGACACTCAGCATGCTTTAGAAATAAGTTTTGAGCCGGGCAGTGGTGGCGCACACCTTTAATCCCAGCACTTGGGAGGCAGAGGCAGGCATATTTCTGAGTTCAAGGCCAGCCTGGTCTACAGAGTAAATTCCAGGACAGCCAGGGCTACACAGAGAAACCTTGTCTTGAAAACAAAAACAAACAAACAAACAAAAAGTTCTGAGGAGCAGGAAAACATGATCAGAGAGAAAGACTATCACCTTGCTTTAGAAATACAGAATCAAAACTAAATGAATCTATGGAAAAAGTCCATGCACAGGTAAAAGCATCAGGAAGTCTGCACACGTCAGTCTCAATCACAGTCCCAGCTTGTAGACTTCACTGGACTAAATACTACAATCATAAACCACGAATTAAACAAAGCTTTACACAGAGATGACAAACATGGGACTGGTTTTTATCTCAAATGTTCATGTAGCAAACTTTCCTGAGTAGAGATTCAATACTCAAAACACCCGAACAGATTTAGTAGGAAAAAAATTTAAGAAACAACAAAAATCTTCAATATTTAGAAGAACGTAAGTCTGAAAACACTCTGTACATCAACAAGCTGTTTATGACTGGAAAACAGGAAGCAGACACAGCCACATCTTGGTGTGTCCTGGAAAGTCTAGGAACTTAGTGGACTACAGCCCTGTCTACGCTGTCAACACTCCCTCTTGTGGGCTCCCACCATACCTTATAAACTCTTCTCCAATTCTTTTTGTTGTCTTTTAGCATTCGGGACCAAAGCATGTTCATAAGTTCTGGGAACTGTTCATACATAAAGGTAGCTCTGAAAGAAAGGAGTTTTCCTTAAGCATTTGTAGTAGGATAACTCTGACAGTAGATGGCAGGCTTGCTCTAGGTTCTTTGGACTGCCCAACAGCTTAGAAAAAAATAAGCCTAAATCAAATTTTAATGACATTCCTCCTAAAACATGCTTCCTCTTATTCTGTACAACACACAGCACATCTACAAGAAATCACGGTGCCACTCTGCAAGCTTTTCCTTCATGGCCTCAGTGTCCCACATTGTCATCAAGAAAAAAATTATGTAATTTCTTACTTCAAAATATTTTATACGTGTCCTTCAAAATTGCAAGGAAAGCTATAGAAAGTCTCTAAACTTGGCTGGCACATCATTAAAAGCTAATTTTTAATGGGAATGGAACCTATATAAACTCTCCACACTAATCAAAATGGATTATGCAGAACGTATGGCTGATAGTTAAACAGGTTAACACTGAAGGCAAACTTCACTTTCTGTGTAAAGACACTTTGATTCTTTCTGCACTGTTGAGTCAAATTACCACTTACTTGGCAATCTCTCCCATGAGCTGCCCAGAAGGTCCCCAAGGATCATCATTCGTTGCTTCTCGAACCTTAGACTCAATCTCTGAATAATTCATAACCACATTGGTGCTGCAGAGGGAAAAAATGTACATGTGTGCATATGCACACACATACATACAGATACATAAAGATTAGCATCAAAACTGGGCAACACATGAAAACTTAATCATGACACTAACATATATCTTAATGAGTCACCTCTTCCTGGAGTGGGGGCAGCTCTGTGCACAGGCTACTCCAAGGACACCACATTACACGTTTAAGTTATGTTAAGAAGAATTTAGCTTTTAAGAATGCAGAGGAATACCATCAGCCCCGGCACAAGTCCAGGAGAAATGGCTCTGGGTCAAATCTCAAAGACAAACAAACATGCTCGAGTCTACCACAGAGCCAGGATGTTCATTTTCTCTCTGCCCATGCTTTACAAGAGGTCGGTTTTGTGTTTATAATAATTCTGTTCTCTTACACTAAATTATAGTGGACTACTCTGTGTGACATTTAAAAAAGACATAACACAAAGAGTATTCTACAATTGTTTAAAACTATTACCAACATTTCCTTGTGTATCACTGTTTTTCTCTAACAAAAACTAAATTATTAGTTATTGAAAACCTCACACCTTCACCGGCTACATAGTATTTTATTGGGAAACTATATTTAGCTTTTCCTTCAGACTTCTAATTTTTTGACAAGAACACGGGAGACAGAAAAACCTGACTCTAATCCCATTTCATGAAACAGTTTTGTTTTAACCTTGATTTTAACTGTAGACTGGAAAGAGGTTCTGTACCTCAAAAGACAGCACAGAAAACAGTGTTGAGCTCCATGCTTGGCATACAGGCAGTGCGCAGTTAATGATAACTATCTTGTAGCAAGAAAGAATGCTTTCAAAGAGTAAGACACAAGACAGCAAAACACTTGTTTTTTTTTTTTTGAAAACAATCAAGTGTATGGGATCTGAAAGAAGAAAAGCCATAAAAATGAGACAGTGTAACACTCATCTGATGTATATACAGTTCCGATTACTACTGAATGAGTGTTATAGCAGATGAACACAGCAATTCAAATCTTCCACACAAAATCAAAACTAATAAGTGAATGAATAAAATTAGATTTAGACAGCTACTATTCATATACCACTCTTCTTTTGCTATGTGGCTTTTAAGAAATCATCAATTTAGATCTCGCCTGTTGCCATTCATTCCTTCATGTAGTTTACCTTAGGTAAGACACTGACAAACAGATCCATGTCAGCACGGAGACAATCACATAGCTACAATTGGTCAGGTCACAGCACAAACAGTGCAGCTCCTACACCGACACCCAGAACAGTGCTCTACCAAGAAAAATGTTCCCTGAATCCCAGGGATACTCCCTCCAACTGCACAACTAGTATGATAATGTAACTACACATTGTTTCCTTTAGAGCCTACAACTTTTGGGGCCCTTGAAGACACTTAATGAATCTTCCTAGTATTCCAGAGATGATTCTGTTGACAACAATTTATATATAAATAATGGTGTTGCTCCTCTCCTTAATTTTTATCAACAATGGAAACAAAATGAAGGCAAGCCAGCCAAAATCAGATCTACAATTTAAGATAATACAAAATGATGGATTTCCCACTTTTGTTTATCTTGGTGGCTGAAGACTGCATGGTTGTGGGCAGTTAAAAGTATGCAAATGTAGCTGGGAAAATGAACAATACCAAACAGGACTATAATCCACCCTTGAATTTTGTTGCAGAGATCACCACTAAAAGATGAAGGAGCCAGTACTCTATGTACATGAAATATTTTCACCAGAGCATTCAGCAATGCTGGGGCTCTTGGAACACTACTTTCCTTGTTCAAGCTACAAAGGCCCGTGGGTCAAATGAGAACCCTTCAAAGGCTTGTAGCTGGAGCGGTGGGTGTTTAGGAGAGATGGCAGAGATCCAGAAATTTAAGAATTTCCTCATTTCCTTAACTGAAAAACAACAGGAGCCATTAAAACATACCGCTGGGTATAAAGGACATCCACAGAAGGATCATATGCTGTTACCAGGCCAGCAAAAACCTAATACTTTCATGAGAATGCTGTTTTAAAGCTTTTTCTTTTTCAATAAAACTGCTGCTTTCAAAAATGATCAAAAAAAAAATGAGTTGATAACATAAAGAACTCTAGATTTAAAAAAAAACTTTTTAAAGCTTCATTAAGTCAGAATCAACTGTAACAAACAAAGAACTCCTTAGCACAGCCTCATTCCATTACCATTTCAAAGCAGCAATTTCTACAAAAGGTAAATAGAGCTTTTGACCCTTCTGTTGTTTGGATAGCCTCAATCTTGGACCTATTCTTGACATTAGTAACCTTCTAGAAATGAAAAACAATTACCTTTAAAAATGAAAATTAAAAACAATTAAAAAAATTTTAAATTTACTTCCCTGTAGCTTAATCTCCCCAGGTCTGACAGAGATTTATGTCCTCGTTGAATTCAGTCACTAGAGGGGGCCCTGTAATCAGTTTTTGAACAAACAAACTCAAAAGAAATGTCTGAACTTGGCTTTGCTGAAGAGCAGGAAAGCAGGCTTCCCAGCACTTGGGCAACTGCCAATCAAGTGGTTTTTATGCTTGTAGCATAAAAACATGTTTTAGTAGAAAATATACACCAAGAAAAGGGGAAGTGTGAACACAACTCAGGTCCAGCTATGAATGGAGGAGCGATGTGGTAGCAAGCACTTTTCCCACTCTCTCTTTTTCCAAATGTGGTCAAATGGGTTTATATCTTCACAGGGCACCATCCTTTTAGTCTAAGCTTATAACTCAATGTTCTGTTATACGTAGGTGTGCACATTTCACAGAAAGACAACCAGAAACAGACCCAATAACTTAGTTCCAAGCACCAGTTTCAAATTATACTATTTTCTTTATACTTCCTCTTATTTTCCCAGTTCATCCCGATGAACATTATTATTACACTCTAGCCACGGGAAACAATAAAATCCTACTAAATTACACATCAAATTCTGTGTGCCAGTTGCCTACATTGTAACTGTTCCATAGGTCAGGACACAGGGACATTCCTTACACTTGTGATGTTCTTTGGTTTGGATAATAAGTGCTACAGCATAGTAACTGAAGTGTGCACCCAGTGCTATGTGAATAAGCCACTGAAACACTGCAAATGCCCACAACTGGAACAACATGAAAACCTGTGCTAAGGATGAAACCTACATCTAAGTCACCTCTTAAAGCTTTGCATGCCTGAAAAACTTCCAAAGAACAGCTGACATCCAGTTTAGTGAAACAGTTCTGCTCCCTGATAAATACCAATCTTTATGCTGGCATAGTCACACTCCTAGAACACCCACACTTGTGAGACAGAGTAGCAGGATCAAGAGATTGAAGGCAGCCTGGACTATACAGCGAGCCCCTGCCTCAGAACATGATTTCTCTAAATGCTGCAGCAACCTAGTTAATACAAAATATCAAGGGCAACAGGCATTGTTCTGCTCAAGGAACTTTGTGATGAAAATATGTCTCAGTTACTGGTTTTTTTTTTTTTTGGTTTGGTTTTTAGCATACATTAAATACAAAGTGTCTGATGAAAAAGAAAAAAGTAGGACCTAGAAGATGGCTCAAATGTTAAGAGCATTTTCTGCTCTTACAGAGGACGGAATTCAGTTCCCAACGCTCATGTTGGGCAGTCCGTGCACAAGCTCCTGGAACTCCAGTTACAGGAAGCCTAATACCTTTTTCTGACCTTTTCTGACACCAAGACACACATATAAATAAATAGTAACTCTTTTCTTTCTTTTTTTTAAATTGGATATTTTATTTATTTTCATTTTGAATGTTATCCCCTTTCCTCATTTCCCCTCCAGAAACTTCCTATAACACCCACCCACTCCCGCCTCCCTGCCCTGGCATTCCCCTACACTGGGGCATTGAGCCTTCCCAGGACTGAAGGCCCCCCTCCCACTGATGCCTGACAAGGCCATCCTCTACTACATATGTGGCTGGAGCCATAGGTCCCTCCACATACGCTCTTTGGTTGGTGGTTGAGTCCCTGGGAGCTCTGGGGAGTCTGGTTGGTTCATATTGTTGTTCTTCCTATGGGCCAGCAAACTCCTTCAGCTCCTTCAGTCCTTTCTCTAACTCCTCCCTTGGGGGCCCCATGCTCAGCCCAATGGTTGGCTGCGAACATCTACCTCTGTATTTGTCAGGCTCTGGCACAGCCTCTCAAGAGACAGCTATATCAGGCTCCTGTCAGCAAGCACTTCTTGGCATCCACAACAGTGTCTGAGTTTGGTATCTGCATGTGGGATGGACCCCCAATATGGGGCAGTCTCTGGATGGCCTTTCCTTTAGTCTCTGCTCCACACTTTGTCTCCATATTTCCTATTGTGAGTATTTTGTTCCCCCTTCAAAGAAAGACTGAAGCATCCATACTTCGGTCTTCTTTCTTCTTGAACTTCATGTGGTCTGTGAATTATATTTTTGGGTATTCCAAGCTTTTGGGCTAATATCTTCTTATCAGTGAGTGCATATCATGTGTGTTCTTTTGTTACTGGGTTACCTCACTCAGGATGATATTTTCTAGTTCCAGTAAATCTTTTCTTTAAAAGAAACAAAAGTAATTTTTCTCCTCTCTTAGACATTGTATTCTCTCTGTCAGTCATCATGCACAGAGGCAATAATGGAACAACTTGCAGAAGCAGGCCCCTCTTTCCACCAGGGGGATCTCTAACAATATGTTGCAAGTGAGAAAAACTAGACTTCCAGAACAAAACCCTAACACGCTTGGTAGATGAAAACTGCTTACATTTACGGTTTGAACAATGCAATGTCTTTAAAGACTCCTGACAGTGGGAACAGTCTATTATTTTCTCACTATGGGGTAGCCAATATTTACAACCAACTGCGTTCCTATTTTGTCAAAATGAGACATTTTTGTGGGCAGTACACTTCAACTCATCGACTCTACAGAGTTTACAGAAACCATGTGTGCATGTATGGTTAAGGATATCGACTGAAGCCAGAAGAGGGCATTGGATCCCTGGAATTAACTCAGTTCTCTATAGGCACAAGTGCTTGTAACAGCTAAGCCATCTCTCTGGACCCCAGAGGTGACTCTGAGTCAGTTTTTCCAAGGTTCCCAGGCTGGAATCATCCTGATCTGTAAAGGAAAGCAGAGTAAGAGGCTGGGCTAAGTGACGTGTGCCCAACCACATAGAGCAGACTTGGGTCATGACAGAACTATAAACTATGTTTTTGTTATAAATTTCCCAGTTGTTCATTAAAAATTAAAACTTTGAACAGAAAGTCTAATAAGAAACCATTGTACTTTAGAACTCATCACAGAGGTAAATGCAGTGTCGAAGGATAATCTGTTAATTTATCAGCCACTAACATGAGATGATTACACCATCTAATACTTTTTCTTCCAGTTCTAAACTGTCATTCTCTATAAATTCCAAGAGTGAAAAATATGCATTCCACGCTGGGCAGGTTAACCTAATTCTTGTTATCCCAACACTCACAAGTCAGCATGGATGATGAACAGGAAGATGCTGTCTGGAAGGAAGGAAGGAAGAAAATGAGGAAGGATGGATGGCGTGAGCAAGTAAGGGAAGAAGGGACGGTGGGAGGGCAGGTGTTTCAAAACCCCGAATTTCAATATGTGCATTCAAGAAATTTGTTCCCTTGTTTATCTAACACTCTAGGAAAATTCCCGCTATTTTGTGTCAGTGTGGAGGAAGCAACACTAACCAAGCTCATGTACAAATTTCTGAGATTTATTAAAAACCAATTTGGTCCTCTGTCTAAAGTTGTCCTAAAATATAACTAGAAGTCCTGTTCCCCCAAGCCACCAACTTTCTGATTGCTGCTAGTGGTGACTTAATCTGGCAAGTTTTTAGGAACTCCTTGAGTAATTTATGAAACAGATGTGCAGAGAAATGACATGAAAGGGACTAGCCAAGGGAAACAACCTGGTGTCAGCAGCTGAACTATGAGCTGTGGGAAGACACATTCCCTTTCCGTACACTCCAGGGGTGAGCAGCACTAAACAAGACAAGCTGCCTGCCCAACCGACCGCCGCCTGGCAGCAGCCCACTCTTCGGCCTTGCTTGGCTCCAGGAACTACTCCAGGGTGCATTAAAAGCAGATACTATACACTCATGTGTTTTCATTGTGCTACTTTGTTTTTCACAGCCATTCTGTACAAGACAGAGCAAAGAGATACATTAATTTGCCCCATTAGTGACTTAGTAAGTTACTCCAGTGTGAATTTTTGTCTCTGCTATGTACCTACTGTTAGTAATCTAAACAAACCAATCAATCACTGGTATGCCTCAGTTTCCTCATTTAGAAGGTCCCTTGTATCACTATCAAGGTAACTAAGAACATGTGCAAGGCAGTTAGCAGAACTGATACCACTGTGTTTCAGGTGAGTTTTTCATTCTAGATAGGACTTCTGGACTGACTATTAAACACTCTACTGGCTCATGTGTCAAAAGCCTGAACCCTGATGGTGGCAGTATTTTAGGAGGCTCTAGATATTACAAGCGATAAGTCCTCTCTGGAAAAAGTCACCAGGAAAGGTCCTTGTGCCTAGATTGTCCTCTGTCTCTACTAGCTGCCATACAGTGTACCTCTGTGCTCCCTTCTCCTCCTTGCCACAATAGGCTGGCACTACTGAGACCATGAGCCAAAGAGCCCCCTTCCTGTCTAGGTTGTTTGCCGGGTAAATGGTCACAAAGACAGAGAACCAGACAAGGTACCCCTCATAAGAAGACCATAAACGTGCTAATCCAACTGTCTCACAAACAAATCATTGGCAGAGTGTTGGAGAGATGGCTCTCTATCACCCTCTTCAGGCAACTCACAACTACTTGTAACTCCTGGTACTGACAGCCTCTTCTGGACAGAGTAGGCATTTGTACTCACACCCATAACCACATAATCAAAAGCTAAACTCAATTAAAAAAAACAATAATTAGCAGAGTCTGGCAGTGTGGTTTGGTGGACCAAAACAAAACCAACCAACACCCAGAATAGCAGAATTCTGAGCTTTTAAAACATCCAAACCAATGTCCATGTTATTACTCCATGTAGTGTGGCTGAGCAAGGGGGTTTATAAGTGCCACAAAACATTGTTTCCTTTCCAAAGACATTAACTATACTAGGAAGTATCTGGAGTCACTGGTTCTTATTGGTTTATTTGGAACTCTGTCTACTTCCTAGAAAGAGTGCTGCTTTTATGACTTAGGCAAGCTTAAAGAAAAGCTATTGCCACATAGGCTAGTATCATAGCATGGCAGTTACTGTTTTCCAAAGAGGCACCTTGCCAGCAAAGACCGGGAGGCCAAGCTTCTCCTGGCTAGCAAAACCAAATATATTACACACAAAAAGCAGAATAAAAAGTAACTCCCATGTGGGCAAAATTTTAACTCTTAAGAAATCCCTACCCCGGGTACAAACTCCGCAGCCAGTCATACAACACCCAGAGGAGGATCCACTCCCAGGTGATCTAACACAGGGATCATAGGATCAGAGGTGAGGAGTACACAACATCTGTCCCAACACTGGGAGTTAACTGGGACCAGCAGGACCCAGGCACGTAGGAACTCCACCAGACCAGTGGCACGGGTTCTTTTCCAGTCTGTCTGGGCCGGTACCCTGAGCAGACCTTGGGCACAAACTCCGCAACAAGTCCCACAATACCCAGAGGAAGCTCTACTCCTAGGTGCTCTAACATGCCCAGGATCACAGAGACAGCTTGACTCTGAGGAGTTCTGACACAACCAGGATCACAGGAAGGACAGGCTCCAGTCAGATTGAGTCTGGGGAGGTAGCACTAGAGATAACCAGATGGTGTGTATATGTATGTATGTATGTATGTATGTATGTATGTATGTATGTGTGTGTGTGTGTGTGTGTGTGTGTGTGTGTGTGTGTAAGCGTAAGAAAATAACACAAATCAAAGTTACTTGGCATCATCAGAACCCAATTCTCCCACCATAGCAAGTGCTGGACACACCATCACACAGGAAAAGCAAGATTCAGATCTAAAATCACTCTCATGATGATGATACATGACTTTAAGAAGGACATAAATAATTCCCTTAAAGAAATACAGGAGAACATAGGTAAACAGCTAGAAGCCCTTAAAGAGGAAATCAAACAGGTGAAGGAAATGAACATCCAAAACCTAAAAATGGAACTAGAAACAATAAATCACAAAGGGGATAACCCTGGAGTTAGAAAACATAGGAAAGAGATCAGGAGTCATAGATGCAAGTATCACCAACAGAATACAAGAGATAGAAGAGAGAATCTCAGGGGCAGAAGATACCATAGAAAACATTGACACAATAGGCCAAGAAAATGCAAAAGCAAAAAGCTCCTAACCTGAAACATCCAAGGAAATCCAGGATACAATAAGACCAAACCTAAGGATAATAGGTATAGAAGAGAGTGAAGATTCAGTAAATATCTTCAACAAAATTATAGAAGAAAACTTCCCTTACCTAAAGAGATGCCCATGAACATACAAGAAGCCTACAGAACTCCAAATAGACTGGACCAGAAAAGAAATCCCTCCCATCACATAATAATAAAAACACCAAATGCACTAAACAAAGAATTTTAAAAGCAGTAAGGGAAAAAGGTCAAGTAACATATAAAGGCAGGCCTATCAGAATTACAGCAGATTTCTCACCAGAAACTATGAAAGCTAGAAGATCCTGGGCAGATGTCATACAGACCCTACAAGAACACTAATGCCAGCCCAGGCTACTATACCCAGCAAAACTCTCAATTACCATAGATGGAGAAAACAAGATATTCCATGACAAAACCAAATTTATACAATATCTCTCCATAAATCCAGCCCTACAAAGGATAATAGCTAGAAAACACAAACATAAGGAGCAAAACTATACCCTAGAAGAAAGTAATCTTTCAACAAACCCACACAAACATAATTCCACCTCTAACAAAAAAATAACAGGAAGCAACAATTACTTTTCCTTAATATCTCTTAATATGGAAATTATTATTACCAACATATCCTAATCAATTGAAATTCAAAAATATGAGGAATTAGAAATTTGTTGGCTGTCATCCAATGGTCTCTCTAATTTGGTAATTGGAGAAATAGGTCCAATACTGTATAATCCATATATACTTTCTGCTTGTTTGTATGTAATTGTGTCTTGCTGTGTACTACATAATGGTCTTGAAATCATGCTTCTCCTATCTCAGCCTCTCTATTAGTAGGATTGTTTGATGTTTTTGCACTATACTATGGTTTTTAGAACAGCTTACATATTTCAAAATTATTTATATAGTCAAAAGAAACATAGACAATTATTTTGGGAGGTGGCTTGTAAGGGAACAACAAAGACTGCAACTGAATGCTTTGCTTGATATTTATAATTACTGTATCAATTTTGAA
This sequence comes from Mastomys coucha, assembly GCF_008632895.1. Lineage (NCBI taxonomy): Eukaryota > Metazoa > Chordata > Mammalia > Rodentia > Muridae > Mastomys > Mastomys coucha. The sequence goes on along the minus strand of NW_022196911.1, from coordinate 41,005,565 downwards.
GGAGAGAACTTTATAAGTTACTCTTTCTCTGAGATGAATGCTTTTCAAAATCATCACAGCCAATGAACCAGATTCTTACCCTCACCTGGTGTCTGTGCCACCCTCCAAGCAGAACCACTGTTCATTGAAACAGTTGGTAAATGACTTTATGGATAGACTTAATACATCACCATTTCATAAATGAATGTAACCTGTTCTCTGTGGGTTGAGAATTAAGTCACTCACTCAAATCAAACAGCTTTGACCATAGCAGGAAGTCTGTATCCAAAAATCACACCTACAATTCTTATATTTTAGCTTTGTGTTTTTAATTTGTAGCCTTCAGTTAATCATTTTATACCAAACACCTTCCCCTTCATTTTGTGCTAATTTTATATGGCACAGCTGAATAGACAGACAAGGAACTACTCAAAAATGGAATGGATGGATGGATGGATGGATGGGCTCTCCACGTGGCCTGACTCTGAATGAACAGCAGTGTTCCTGTGGGCTCTGCTCCCCACGAAGAGGTATAATGTTGCTCACAGATGCCAATTAAATATCCATGTGATCTTTGCAAAAGAATCAACTTCGTCAAGTCCCAAGAGTGAAAATGATTATAAAATGTTATTTTTCTCTGTTATTTGACAAGCAGCAACATGGCTCAGGGACCATCAGATGACTGGGCAGGCTACATGCAATAGCTGGAATGCACACAACCCACGCATGTATTCTGTATTAAGAATACCAGTTCTCCTCTCTGACCAAGGTACAAGCTACTTCCTTTTAACATGTAGTGGTGGCCATGTTAGCCTCCTCCCTCAAACACTGCCATCTTCTGTCACCAAGGACAATCCTGTCCAGGGGAGAGCATCTCCGGTCATGTTCCTCACTTCCTCCATCCAACAGCCCACACACTTCCATGTCTTTTCAATCCTATTTCCTCAGAACCTCTGACATACATGTCTCTGCATCTTCCCTGTCACACCAGCACTACCTTAGTTCAGCACCTTCTTTTTTTGCCTAAAAGCCTTCTAACTAGTTTTTCTGCTTCTATGTACTTCTCACTAAGCTAGAGCCAAAGGGAACTCTTGTTCACATACAACCCCCACTTACAGCTAACAAATGTCCCCTTCCTAATTTCACCTTAAAACCCAAAGTCCTTGACATCAAGTATGGTTCTTGCTGGAGATACAATTTACTTCTCCAGCCTCATTACTCAACAACCTTCAGTCTTTGCTTTTAAGTCCTTTGCTCCATAGTCAACTATATCATCATCTGGTTTTATAAATCCCATCTGCTCCAAAAAGCCTTCCTGTAGTGCTCCAAACAGGGAGATCATCTACCTATTCTTGCCTTTTACAACTGAACTGACACAAAAGCAAGTGTCCTGTGGCAGGCCTGTTGTTTGTTTTTATGGGCCTGTCTTTCCCCTGCCTTTGTGCTTACGTACTGGAACAGGCTTAGTGACAGCAAATATCAAATATTTACTGGACAATCAACCACAAAACAACAAACAAATGAACAAGAAAATGAGGCTGTGAATGAAAAGGACAGACCAGGAGATGGGGCAGAGGAGTAAAAAGCTGACTGAACTGTCTCTTGGGGACAAAGTACTAAAGGAGAAGCAGCGAAGGTGGCTTCTATCTGCAATAGCACAGATTGGCAGAACGCAAAGGAGCACTGAACATCCCAGGAACCCAATGGCCTACAAAGAAAGCTGCTTACTAGGCAGTTGGGTTGGAATTTCTTTGGTTCCAACAAAAATTCTGTCATCTGATACCAAGCCTAAGCTAGCTAGAGAGGGTCAAGGAAATACACAAAGATTTGGTTCAAATGTCTCCTCAATTTGTGAAGATGCTAATAAGGTGAACGAGGTCATAAGTCACTAGGAACTGTGTCATGTTCAGCTGCAACCAGAACCACAGATGATAGGGAAAAAAACAGAGCTCTAATCCAGTGGTTCTCAACCCTTCCTAATGCTGCAACTCGTTAATACAGTTTATGTTGTGGTGACCTCCAACCATAAAATTATTCTTGTTGCTACTTTATAATTCTTAATTTTCCTACTGATATGAGTGAAAATCTGATGTGAAAGATACTGAGAAAGGATCTTTTGACCCCCCCCCAAAAGGTCATGGCCCGCGGGTTGAGAAATATTGCTCTAAGTCTTCTGATGAAAAATTCTTGGCATAATCTGTTCTCTAGTGCTTTCCATTTCTGATCCTTCTTGGTCCTGTGTACCTAAGTGCAATCAAATGATCTTGGCTCACAATGGAGCTAGTCTCCCAAGGACACCCAGGAGTCAGCAGCAATCTGACACTTTTTGGTTGAGCTTTAAGGTTGCTGTTAATTATAAGGAAGTGGATGTGGGGTGGGGGTGGGGATTCATCCCCATTCTTTGTTTTTTTGTTTTGTTTTGTTTTTGTTTTTCGAGACAGGGTTTCTCTTATAGCCCTGGCTGTCCTGGAACTCACTCTGTAGACCAGGCTGGCCTTGAACTCAGAAATTCACCTGCCTCTGCCTCCCAAGTGCTGGGATTAAAGGTGTGCGCCACCACCGCCCGGCCATCCCCATTCTTTGTGAACTCCACACCTGCAAAGTGACCAAGACACTAACATGTACCTGCAGCCCTAAAACCAACATCCAAAAGCTGTCCTGACATGTCTGTGCAAAGCAGTGTCCTCCATACTGATTCTCAGTTAAGGTCAAAGATAACACCATACATACCCTCCCTCCTTCACTCAGTACAGTTCTTCCTGTTGTCTATTCAGTACCATATGTCCACAATCCTGCTGTTTAAACAGCTCACAAAGGCAGTGCAAAAGTGCTGTCCAGCACTGCTCTAAGTTCAAAAGGGTTGTATACTGCCTCACAAAGGTATATGAGTTACAACGCTGTGGACTGTGGCTCAATGTCAATGAACTAGTATTCAGATAGACACTACATATAAAATGTCTTACATCAGGTACATATTTATGAAAGGTTATAGATCACATGGAGCAAATGCAGTACAGGCTCACAGAAACCTAAATCTATCTTTTTACCTAGGAGCAAGAACTTGGTTCTTGCTAATTCTGTTGATGATGACTTTACAAGACCTTACAAGAAAGGACTGCTATATCTTATGCACTTGGGTTTCTCTTAGCTTAAGTTCAATTACTAGTACCCAAAACATATAAACAGACACTTTCGGACTGACTTGAGAAGTGTAAACATAGATGAAGTTATGTTGTCTTAGACAGAGCTGAACTGGAAGGACCCCAAGCACACAGAGGGTGGGGTGGGGTGGGGGCTGTTGATGCTGTCTTAAGACGATCAGGGAAGTGTTTCTATCCAGGGGTTGTTTGGGGCTTGGATAGAATTTGCTCTATCATCTGAAATTACCTCAATGACAGGAGCTGTGTGTCAGAACACAGAAACACTGAAGAATGAAATTGGAATTCTACAACTTAAAGGGAGACTTGAACATTCATTAAGCCTCTCCCTCTTCCTGCTTAGTGTTAGGTGAAGACCCAGGCACCACCATGGATGCTGTTTCACACAGACTCTCTCATGTCCCGTTCTTCATATGGAAGGTTGTTTACTGAAACACTTGTACACTGGAACTGTGTTCTTCTCTGTACAATCTGTTCCCATGGAAGAACTGCACAAAGCTGCCACTGCCTGTATAGTAGAAATAAACTACTCTTGGGTTCCCTCCAAAGCACAGCATATCAATGTTAAGCACAGCATCTCTGGCTTCACTCTCTACCCCATAACATGACTGTATTTGTTTACTGTTGGTTATTTTTCAAATACATAAATTTGGTGGTTAAGAGTGCTTGCTGCAGGCCAGAGGGAGGATACAAAGAGATGGGGAGATGAGTGGGAGTAGAGTGGGTGCATGCTCACAAAGAACCAGTAAAAAGTTTAAAAAAAAAAAAAAGAGTCTCAACTTCTAGAGACTCAAGTTCAATTCCTAGCACCTACATCAAGTGGCTCACAATGGCCTTAAGCTCCATAAGATCCACCCCCTTTTCTGGCCACTATGGACATCTATATGCAGGTGTTGTGGTGGTATTAGTAAGAATGGCTCCCATAGGCTCATATATATATGAATATTTAGTCACCAGGGAGTGGCACTCCTTGTGAAGGACTAGGAAGTATGGCCTTGTTGGAGGAAGTATGTCACTGGATGAGTACTGAGATTTCAAAAGCTCAAGCCAGACCCAGTCTCTTTCCCAGCTGCCTGCGGATTAGGATGTAAAACTCTCAGCTATTTCTCTAGCTCCATGTCTGCCTGTGTATCTCCATCATGTACCATCATGATGATAGTGGCCTATACCTCTGAAACTGTAAGCCATTCCCCAGTTAAATGCTATATATAATATATATATAGTGAATTTTTAAAAATTATTTTATTTTTTACAGTCCAGTCATTGCCCCCTGCTCCCCCCCCCCCATATACACACAGCTCCTTATCCCATTCCTCTTCCCCCTTGCCTCTGAGAGGGTGTTTCCTCCCCAGGCCTCCCTCTTCCCTGGGCCACAAGTCTCTCAAGGATTAAGTAAATGCTTTCTTTTGTAAGAGTTGCCTTGGTCATGGTGTCTTTTTACAACAATAAAACACAGATGGGTGTTGTGTTTCCTGTGTGTGTGTATGTACATACAAATAAAAGGAGTATAAATCTACAATACACAGAGCTCTATACTAGAGGGAGGACTGTTTAACCCCTGAAGGCAGGTACTATTTTACAGGAAGTAAGCCAAGGCATAAGGAGATGGAAGTCTCTCATTCATCACACAACCATTCAACAGTATGCTGAGGACCCATGCTCAGGCAGTATGGCTTAACAGACAGGGTTATTCAGTGTTGTCACAGACGTGATTTCAACAAAATCACGCCTCCCCAGTCAATATACAGCTCAGTACTAGGAGTAAGGGACATGTATCACTCTCTTGCTTTTCTTTCTTTCAAGATTTATTTATTCTATGGATATAAATACACGGTAGCTATCTCCGGACACACCAGAAGAGGACATCGGATCCTATCACAGATGGTTGTGAGCCACCATGTGGTTGTTGAGAATTAAACTCAGGACCTCTTGAAGAGTAGTCAGTGTTCTTAACTGCCGAGCCATCTCTCCAGCCCCCTCTCTTGCTTTTCCAAACCCCTCACAAGTGTCTTTTCTTTTAAATTTTAAAAAAAGATTTTATTTATTTTGTATATACGACAAGTACACTGTAGCTGTCTTCAGACACACCAGAAGAGGGCAGTGGATCCCCTTACAGATGGTTGTGAGCCACCATTCAGTTGCTGGGATTTGAACTCAGGACCTTTGGAAGAGCAGTCAGTGCTCTTAACCGCTGAGCCATCCTTCTAGTCCCACAAGTGTCTTACAATCCTCAGGACAAATCCAAATCCCACCCAAGTCCCTATAAGCAACCCTCTTCCCTGCTCACCCCTGGAACACTCCCCTGTGGTTGTCCTCTCCTTCTCAGTCATACTGGAAGCACCATCTCTTCAGAGAAAGCCCTCACCCTCACTACTTCAGCCTCTTCCCAACACTTCCTGATTGTCTAGTGCGCCTTAAGATCCAGCCCAATATGTATTTCCATTTCTATGTATATGTCATATAAATTATAAATATATGCCTGCTTCTCTGTCTGTCACATCTGCAGTGCCCATAGTGGCTGAAAGGTGTTAGATTCCCCCAGAAGAGGAGTTATAGGTGTTGGTGAGCCAGCTTATGAACTAAGCCCAGGTCCTCTACAAGAGCAAGTGCTCTTAACCTCTGAGCCAGGTCCAGACCCACCACTGTTTTCATCTGTGCCTCTACCTAAATATTTTTACAAATCAAGTACCTACAAGAGATCTAGGTAAAAGACAACTATTCATTCAATAAACTTTCCTACAGTTTCCTGTATTCTTCGTTACATTTTGTTCCTTGGAATGTGGGCATCTGACACGAGATACATGCCTTTCGACTGAGTTACTCATCACAGATTACATAAGCATCAAGAACAGTTAAAGGACAGGTGAGATGGCTCAGAGGGTAAAGGTACTTGCCGCTGAGCCTGACAGCCTGAGTTTAATCATTAGTACTTACATTGTAGAAGGCCAGAACTAAGTCTCACAAACAAGTACACATACCACCACCACTATTAAAAACAGAATGTAACTTTTCAGGGACAGGTTCCATACAGAATTTTTGTCTAGAATACGCAAAATCCTGGATTTGATTCATAAGTACAGTACACATACACACATATATGTGTGCACACAAAATACACTTTATATTCATTCATCATTTAATGAGCAACATCTGTAGCTCAAGCTCTTTTATTTTAAGTTTTGTGTTGTTTTGTTTGTTAATCTAACACCATGGTGCAAAGATGCAGGTCAGAGGACAACTTCCTAGAGTTGGCCCTCTCCTTCCACCTTTACACACAGATTCTGGGATTAAACTCATGTTGGAAGGCTTGCATGACAAGCTCCCTTATCCTCTGGGCCATCTTCTTGGCCCAGCTCTTCTAGTCTTAACGTTTATGTTGAAAATAAGAAACTGGGGCTAGGGAGGCTGGGACAGGAACACTGCCAGTTCAAGGCCAGCCTGGGCTACAAAATAAGAATTCATGATGCCCCAGTTTCAGCCTCCCAAGTACTGGCACACTCATATTTTTTAGTTGCTGGGAAAAATGCTATTCCAACATATAACCAGTTCCTCTCCAACTTTACTCAAAATAATTTCACATTCCAAATGAGCTCTATGTTTAGCTTGGAAGGGAAGTGCAATATGTAACCTTAGACTATCTACAGATACACTGTCAATTCTTACTTACACAAACTTCAGGAACAGCTACTTCACACTTGTAGTTGCTAAATGAAATGCCAACACAGAGCATTCTAATTAGAGCACTGCTGCCATAATTGAGACTCTTACTGAGTCATCAGTTAAAGCTAAAGGAGGTCGCAGTGCTACGGGAGTGCGGAACGCAGGTGTGAGCCCAGCCAGGAAGTGCTACTCACAGCAGCAGCTTCTCCGAGAGCGCTTTATTGACATAATCAGAATAAATAGGCTTTGACTGTTGTCTGCTCATACCTAATTGATTTAAGGAAAGCAAATCACGTTGTTGTGGGCAAAACAAGAAAACAAAACAAACAAAACAAAAAAACAAGAAGAAAAGAGATACACAAATCTGCTCTTATCCTGAGTCTCTGTAATGTACTATTAGCAGACTTCATAAACCATGTTCTTTTAAGATTCAAAACAAAAAGCCAGGCTGAGGATGTTGCTTAGTTGGTAGAGTGCTTGCAGGGTATGAGCACATATTTAAAAAAAAAAAAGAAAGAAAAAAAAGGGGGGGAGGGGCACAATCTAAATGGCATCCTTTCATTCTGAAAAGAGTATGTGTCTATAACATGGCAAGATGGTTCAGAGAAAAGCATATGAATGCTGGCCAGTATGGACAAGGAAAGGGGTTCAGAAATGTCCCTGTCGTAATTCTTAGAACTTTCATTTCAAAATACTAAGTTTAAGAAAATAGGGACACTGGCTGCTACACAGTGTCTTCTGGACATGACACAGAGGCTGCACCCACAAAATCTTAACAGGATGGTTGCTGAAACAAGACATCCATGGTTACAACACCTGCTGACACACCAGTGTGGACCAGAGAAATTTCACAAGGCCCTACGGTAGATGAAGAAATACAGGCATCAATGTGCTGAGCGAGGGAGAGTAAGTTTTGTCCAAGCACAAAAGGTCTCCTGGTAGATTTTCTAAACTCAAGTGGTCAGCCTTAAATACATATACATATGAGCAACACTAAGGAGATGCAGGTTATTTTTACATATATACAAATACATATGCAGACATATGTATTATATGTATACCTGAATATGTAAAAATAATAGTTATAGAAAAGGTCATGTATTTAAAAGGACAAAGGAGATGGAGGGGAGAGAGGAAAGGGTAGAAATGATGTAAGTAAAGTACTCACATATGAAATTCTTGTTTTTAAATAAAAGGGAGGCTAGAGATTTGGTGTGGAAGGTAAGAAAGAGCACATCTTGTTCTTGCAGAGGACTTGGGTTCAGTTCCCAGCACTATGTGATAGCTCACAACCATCTGTAACTCCAGTTCTGAGGACTCTGACACCCTCTATTAGCTGGTGCAATAAACCTGTGTGTGCGTGTGCACATGTGACAACAACACAGACACACACACATACAGTTTAAAAATTAAAGTTAAAAATAAAATAAAATCAGGAGCAAAGGAAATAATCTAGCATGCATGAGGCCTGGGGTTCTACCTATAGCACAACATCAAACCACAAGAGCTAGCAGTGGGGAGGTGGATCATCATAAGTTCAAAGTTCTTGGTGAGACATGTTTTAGGATAGCCTAGGCTATGTGAGAAAGTGCCCTTACTGTCCACATGGCAGTGTACTAGGTTCTACTGAACTAAACTGTTTATAAACTGTTGTAAAATGATCAGTTTATGTTACATGACCAATCTCAAAATGTTGAACATGTAATTAGCTGCTTTTCACTAGACTGATTTAAAAAAAAAAAAAAAGGACACTTGAAGTATTATTCTCAGCAAGGGTATCATGTTAAACTGTTTGACAAACAGATCAAATATCCAAGGTACCTTTAAAAATGAATATAGTTTGAGAACTTTATTTGCATGATAGATTCCAATTCTAGTTTTTACAAGCACAATAAAGTAGCCACTACAGTATTTTTAATAGTAAAATTGCTGCATTTAAAAGAGGTTAAAATGTTATAAAAGTAGCACATTGTTATGTATGTATGTGTGTATGTATGTATGTATGTATGTATGTATAGGATTTCACTATGTAGCTCTGACTGTCGTAGAACACTTTGGCCTCAAATTGACTATGCCTCCCAAGTGCTGGCATTAAAGGTCTGCACCACCATGCCTGGGTAAATAAATTTTAAATTCCTTTGAATTAAAACTAACCTGAACAAAACAAAACAAAACACTGTCATTGTATAACGTTAAAACCTTTGGGTCATAGCTTTAAAAAACTGATTAATCTGTGAGGGGTTAAGTGTTGATATGTAGAAGACAGTGGACAAAATTTGAGGAAGTTGGTTCTCTTCTGCTATAGTGCAGGTTCTGGGAACTGAACTAGATTACAAGTACCTCTGAGCCACCCTGATAACCACTGGTTATAACTTTTAAAGCTATTTCAGAATGACACAGCTCAGATGGCACTTGGGAGGCAGAGGCAGGTGGATTTCTGAGTTCAAGGCCAGCCTGGTCTACAGAGTGAGTTCCAGGACAGCCAGGGCTATACAGAGAAACCTGTCTCAAAAGAAAAAAAAAAAAAAGCACATTGGTAAGTCTTTTCCCAATATACTAGATCATTTAATCCTGTAACAGATCCACAGGTGAGCTACATCCACTTCATACAGAAGTAGTTGTCTCCCCTTCCCTTCCTCTAACCAAAATTCACAAAAAAACTGAAGCCTAGATAAATCTGGTCAGCTTTGGCACAGTCGTGACTGGCTATCTTTTTAAAGTGGTACCTTACTTAAAGCATTACCTCGAGCAGTTTTTCCAAATGTACTATCTCACTGTAAGGATAGATAAAACCCTACAACAACTTGGACAACTGGGCCTTCCAAGGAAAGCCATGTAGCAGAATGAACATCAAACATCCTGCAGATAGGAGGCAGGAGATTCCCTTTGGGAACACAAATGCCCCACACAGTAGTTTGATTCTATCTCTTATAAACTGTTGTCACAACTGCCCAATTAATTTCAGATACAGTACCAAATTATCAACACTAAATTGGCTGTCTACAAATCTAAAACACTCCCAATAGAAGACAATAGGAAATCCGTACTTTAACAGGGCACTGTCCATGACTTCACTTCTGTGAGCACAAACAGGTCTTGTGTAGCTTACTTAGGCTAGCCACAAACTTGTTAGTCAGCAAAGGTTGACCTTGAATTCCTAATCCACTGCCCAAGTGTTACAATGACAGGTGTAAGTCACTGTACCCAACCTCATTTTTTATTTTTACCTGTGATTAAACTCATATATTAGCAAATTTTCAAGATTAAGTTTGACTTTTTTGACATAATAGCTGACAAGGTAAAATAAAACAACTATATTAAATTATTGACTTTGGACTAGTGTTAAGGCAAAAGAGGACACCCTGTCCTTCCCACCCCAGTGCCCACTGCTATCAGACCATCTGGGAGCAGCTTAACACAGTGAGGGGTATAATCTGACTGTTGACCCTCAGTTTGGTACCTCACTTGAATTTCTGTCAGCAATCATGTTTGAACACTAGGACCTTCATCAGGCGTTGGCTCCCCCTGGTTCTTCCCGGTCTGGCTGCGTGTCGTACTTGAAGTATCCAAACTGAAGAGCATTCAGCACAGTGTTGTTTGTTTTTAATGTGCAACTTCAGAGAGCCAGAGGGTCCACAAGAACCATAAGGTTCTTCATGTTGTCCAGTACTCTGCAGAGCTCTGAGTAGAAACTTAGTAAGACTTCTTAAAGTATACTGAATACAAGTAAGCTTTCTACAGCTTATCTCAGCTACTATGTAACATTCAAACACTTGGAACCTATTAGAAAAGCACAGTACCTAGTCAGGTACATACAAATCTAAGATGCTATTTCTATGTGGTCCATTTTGAACATAAGAAACATTAGGAAAAGGTAGATAGTAGTCAAACCACGATGGGCATATCAAAGTGACCATAGTACAAAATTCAAAGGACTGTGAAATTAAAGAGTTGTGGAATTATTTACAACAATTCACCACTCATTCGGCAGTGTGATAGATAACTCCTGCAAATGGGACATCAGTCTTTGAGACTGATGCCAGAAGAATGCTTTCATGACACAGTGAAGGCTTCCTCTTTCACATATGAAAATATATGTTTTCCCCCCATTTTGAGTCAGCTAACATAACAGATAGTATGTATGTATGTGTTGGAAGTCAGAACTACTACAAGAGAACAGTGGATCTCTCTCCTGTGGAAGGTGCACAGAAAAAAGGGCAACTGTCAAGTTTGGTTCTAAATCTTAAATAGTAAGTACTTTTTCTAGATGAGTGTTAATTTGCAAAAGGTTTACACCATTACCTCCCTTTTAGGATAATGACCAAGCCAAGCCTGTTGGGTGATGCTTTGGAAGAGCAGCAAAGACTGCAGATCGGGTCCTGAAAACAGTGGCTGGGATTTTAGCCTAGACTACTTTGTAGGCCTGTTAGCTCAGGATGCTCCGGGACTTCTGTAGCCACGTTCCTCACTAGAAAATTAAACCTGTGTGAACAGGAATTAAGGTATATGCATGATCAAGATACATGGTATACATGTATGAAATTGTCAAACAATAAAAGGTACTTCAAGAAGATTTTATTATTTTTAAAGATTAAATAAAAAAGTGTGGTCCTGATGTTCACAGAGGCCAGAAAAAACTTGGTGTCTAACAGGCACCAAGTTAGCAAGTTTAAAAATATTTATTAAGTACCCATTGTACACCAGGCCTGGTGGCGCACACCTTTAATCCCAGCACTTGGGAGGCAGAGGCAGGTAGATTTCTGAGTTTGAGGTTAGCCTGGTCTACAGAGTGAGTTCCAGGACACCCAGGGCTACTACTCAGAGAAACCCTGTCTCAAAAAACAAAAACAAAAACAAAAAGTACCCATTGTACATGATATTCTAGCATTTAGCAATTAAAAAGACAGGAACTATAATAGACAACTACATGTACACAAAGGAAGACAGGCACAGGGATGGTGTGAAAGCTTTGGTTATAAAATACAGAAGCCCAGGGCAGAGGTAGAAGATGAGGTCAGAGGGAGAGTCAGATCACAGAGGTGAGATGAGATGCCAACTGAAGGATTCTGAGCAGAACTGACTGGTATTTTTGCTTTTAGCAGACATGTCTATGCCATGTAGTCTATTGAGCTTGGAATCTATGATCCTCCAGCCTTAGGCTCTTTAGCACCAGGTTAGAGGAGTGAGCTACCACATGCAGTGCTACCTGGATATTTTAAGGAATTGTTCTGCTGCTCTAGGGAGTGTCTTATAAACTCTACCCCTATTACTTATGTGTGCAGAATATGTGTGTATATGCCAGATAGAAAGAGAGAAAGAGAACAGGGGGAGAGGACATTTCATAGTATATATGTAGAGATCTTGTGGCATCAGTTCTTGCTTTCCACCTTCACATGGTGTGATGGCTATTCTTGCTTGTCATCCTGACTATATCTGGAATGGCTTACAATTCAGAAATGAGATATTTTCTGCTTGGTTTGAAGTGAACCCACTTTTAGTCCAGATCTTTGATGTAGAAGATTCACACCTTTGATCCAAATCTTAAGGCTAGAAGACACAGGGCTTTAATTCAGATCTTGAGGTAGGAAGGCATACCTTTAATACAGGCCATACCTTCCACTGGAATTCTACATAAGAACGGAGAAGGCAGCTTTTTATTCTTTGGCTGCTTGCCTTCTCCTTGCTAGCACATCTACCCACTGGCACTGGAGCCCACTTCTTAAGGTCTCAAGACCAGCTGAGACATCCAGTCTTGTGGGACTGAGCAACTACTAAATCCTTGGATTTTCCATTTACAGCTAGCTAGCCACTGATGGATTAGCTGGACTGTGGCTGCAACATTCCAATAAATTCCAGCTACATACATACATACATACATACATACATTCCTAAGTTCTGTGACTACAGAGAACCTTGACTCATCCACAGGGGTTCCACAGGTCAAACTCCAGGCTCCAGTCCTGTACAGTCCATGCCATTACTCACTGACCCATCATGTCAGCCTGTTACAAACTTTCATTTAGCTTCATGATAAATGAACTACATGCCAAAAAACCATTCAACACCACACATAACCATGGCCCATACATGGCAAACTAAGAATATTTAGGTGGCTAAAATACAAATAACACTTGACTTTATCCTTTAACTGTATTCAACTTTCAGATCGAAGGGCCTCAGTGAGTTTTCACTGCAGACCTAGAAAGCCCTTTCTTCATATATGCTACTCACTCAGGTCACATGATCATGTTTTGGGGATGGATAGAGAGCTCAAAACCACTTAAGGCTCTAGCAAAGAACCAGAGCTGGCTCCCAGCACCCCTTCAGGTCACAGTAACCCAACACCCTCTGACCTCTAATTACACATTCATGCAGGCACACATATTTACATAAATAAAAAGTTAACTAAATCTTCCAGAGAGAAATTGGATATCTATTACCATATACTTGAAAGGTACTATACTGCCCAGTTTAAGGATGAAATGCCGGCTCCAATTGTCATTCATAAAATCTTTTTATGTTTTAGATAAAATGTTTTACATAAGCAATATTTTTTAAATCTTAGGGAAATACAAAACAGGCTGAATGGCACAGTGGAACTGGCAGGTGGAAACTGCAATATGTCTTTCCAAACACTTCAGTCTTCAATATGTCTTTTGAAAGAATACTCTGCAATATGCTTCACAATATTCATGTAAAAGCATCCATGATTTGGTAAAAATAATTCAATGCATGCAGAGCAGTGTTTAGGACAAAAGGCTGAGCATGATGGCACATACCTATTATGCCAGCACTCAGAGTAGAGGGAAACTGGAGAAAGAATTGAGAGGGCCACCCTGTATTACACAGCAAGTTCTAGCCTAGGGAGACCTTCTCAAGAATAAAAGAAGAAAAATAAAGACCAAACAACAAGAGAAAGTAAAAAGTTCTAGAAAAAGAATGCTCACTGTGGGGCTGGAGATGGCTAGTGGTTAAGAGTACTGCTACTCTCCCAGAGGACATGGATTTGGCTCCTAGCACACATGTACACTTCACAATAGTCTGTAACTCCAGTTCTAGAGAATCTGCCTCTTCCGGCCTCCACAAGAACTGAACAAGAGCAATGAACACACACATATGCAAACATAAAACCAGATACCTGTTTTTAAAAAGCCCATTGTGAACAGTGGGCTCATTATTAGGTGGCAGGTCTTACAGACTAGTAAATCATCTATTGTATCTTTATTCTCTTACTATACTTAGTGTCCTAAGCGTTAGTGGTTACTGTAACAAAACAGTAACAACAGATTACCAAAGAAGGTAGCAGTATCAAACATTTTTTAAAAGGTTTTCTGCTTAACACCCATGAACCTTTAAAACAAATAACCATGTCTTATTTAGCAGATGGTGGGCGATGTCAGAGGTACTGCTCTAACACCGCAAGAACTGTTTCTCAGTAGCAGTCTTAAGATTTCAACCCATGTCTAATGTTTGATCCATCAGTGGCTTCCAGACTCAGTAAGCACTACCTAAGAGACACCTCTGACTAGCAAAGATGAGCATACTGAAGAAGACTAAAAAAGCTCACAGGATGTGACAAGAGTATGTAGTCCTGAAAGTAGTGTATAGCTGGAACTTAAATGTGTTAAGTCTGTACTTCCAATCTAGGAAGCTTGAATCTATCAACTGACTAGACACAGTTGTCATTTTACAGGTGATGCAGGGGACAAGAACATGAATTAGAATTTGCAAAATGCAGACTGAGAGAAATTCAAATAACCTAGGCTCTTCAATAACAAACAAGATTTTTTTTTAAAGTGGGAGTTTGACTTACAGAATAAGAGATTAAGGGAAGACTGGCATATCTGGAGAAGAGATATATCTACTAATCAAAATATTTGAAACAAATTACAGGGCTGGAGAAGTGGGGCTCAGTGGTTATAGGTGCCTGCTGCTCTTGCAGAGACCAGGATTTGGTCTCCAGCACCTACATAGTAAGGCTCACAATTGACTATAATTCCCGCTCCTGGCATCCAACATCGTCTTCTGGTCTTCATGCTATACTAACATACACAAGCCTCCTCCCACACACATATAATTTAAAAACATGCACACAAATACATAATAAGACAACTCCTTTTGTGTTGTGTCCAATTTCCTTTTAGGAACTAATTCATTTACAGAATAGATAACATGATACAGTATCAGAAATTTGCTCTAAAATGCCATCCCCACCTCCCAAAAGAAAGCAGTATGCATGAATACAGGCAGCATAGTGAACTTCTGAAATCTTCTAGAGGCTTATTACTTTACTTTTCATATCTAGGTCCTTGGTGCTGACTTATTTTCAGTTTTTATTACACAAAATTTCAGGTATGGCTTCCTAAATACTAAGCACTTAAGCAACTAAGCTGTCTTTTTTTTTTTTTTTTTTTTTTTTTTTTTTTTTTTTTTTTTTTTGGTTTTTCGAGACAGGGTTTCTCTGTATAGCTCTGGCTATCCTGGAACTCACTTTGTAGACCAGGCTGGCCTCGAACTCAGAAATCCGCCTGCCTCTGCCTCCCAAGTGCTGGGATTAAAGGCATGTGCCACCACCGCCCGGCTTTAAGCTGTCATTTTTAAACCACTTTTTCTTCTTAAAGGAATTATTAAATATCATAAGGAGTGTGAAAAATAATATAGGAACACATGCGCTCATGCACATACACACAACTGTTGAGCCATACTGTAAAAACTAGGAGCACAACTAGTGTCTTAGTCAGGGTTTCTATTCCTGCACAAAACATCATGACCAAGAAGCAAGTTGGGGAGGAAAGGGTTTATTTAGCTTACTTCCACATTGCTGTTTATCACCAAAGGATGTCAGGACTGGAACTCAAGCAGGTCAGGAACCAGGAGCAGATGCAGAGGCCATGGAGAGATGTTCCTTATTGGCTTGCTTCCCCTGGCTTGCTCAGCCTGCTCTCTTATAGAACCCAAGACTTCCAGCCCAGGGATGGCACCACCCACAAGGGGCCCTACCCAACTGATCACTAATTGAGAAAATGCCCCACAGCTGGATCTCATGGAAGCACTTCCCCAACTGAAGCTCTCTTCTCTGTGATAACTCCAGCTTGTGTCAAGTTGACACACAAAACCAGCCAGTTCAACTAGTAAGCAATACTTAAAATAAAAATGGCTAAGTACCTCCAGTGGACATATTAGTGAACATACAAATACTTGTGAACTAAAACTAAAATGCACACTGGTAAGGTACAGGTAGGTAAGGGCTTTTAAGACAAACCCGACAGCAGTGCTAAACATACTAACCTAAGTGTCTGAACATTACCTGATGAAATGCTGGCAAAAGGGAAACTAACTCATCTTTCTTTCTCTGGAATTAAATTCTTAATACCTGCTTGTGTCCTGTTACCAGAAGAAAAGGAAAATAATTAATTCATTGTCTAAGCAGCCACAATTCTCAACAACTGGTTCAGAGCAGTTGTTCTCAGAAGATCAGAGCTGACAACCACCTTCTCATCTTTGATTTCAAGTTCCAAGAACTGAGTAAAGACTCATGGTCAGGATGAGGGAAAACAAGTCGGGGGATGAAAGGAAAGGAAAACCAAGAGTGTTCGTTCACATTGTAGTGGATGGAGCAAAGTTCTCTGCCAAGTGTGGGCCTCACTGCGCGAGATCCACAGAAGTAATCTGAGTCACAACAAATGTGCTATCTGTTCCAACAACTGAAGATGCTGTCCTCTGGACAGCAAAGCTTTCCCATGGAGCCAGTCAGACTGCAACAGCAGTGCACACAGCTCTATCACGTTAGCTAAACATCTAGGAATGAAAATGTATGGTGATGACGAGCTAAGGGTGGGAGGGGGCTATAACAGAGAGAATGACTTAAAATGGACTGCCTGTCTGCTGCAGATGCCTTGACCTTACACAGATAGGACTGTTTAAACAATTATGCTGAGACAGGTCTGTTGGTGGAATACATGACTCCCTGTAAGGGAAGGGTGAGCTGGCTTGCAGAGCCAGCAGCAGCTTCTTGGTACCAAAACCATGCAAGTCACTTTTGCCAGAAACATCCAGATTCCCAGAGGAAAATGCTAGAGCTACAAGACTGTCAATTCATACCTTGCGTGGGATTACAGATTATAAATGTATCCAGTTTGTTATAGTTTGAATTCGGGTCATAGATAATGCCTAGCTAGCTACAGCTGTAAGTTTCTTCACTTATCCTTTCCTGCCACATTTGCCTTGTGAGCAGCTAAACAAGACGGGAGGAAATGGGTGCCTGAGCTCTGGAGCCTGTGGCCTTATCTGCTGTCCTGCTGTTTCATAATGTTCTGTTCTAGACCATTTTATGCCACCAGGAGGTGCAACCACAGAGGGACACTAGCCCCTACTTCACAGAAGGCTCAGACAACCAAGGCCAGAATTTGAAATCTCTCCTGACTTTTGAGCATAGCACCACACAGAACCCAAGTGTTGCTCTGGGGAACGGAAACATTTGGAAAGAGGACATTTACCTTTTTGAAATAAGTCACATTTGCTAGTGGATATACTCTAAATGTCTTACTTTTCCTGAGTCATGAGCTGTACTTATTGATTACTTGAAACATTTAAATATAACATTCCTTGGCCATCTTTTTGGCTATACTTTGCTGTACCCAGGACTTCCACATACCAGGAAAGCATTCTACTACTGAGCTACATCCCTGATTCTTTATTTTTACCCCCAAAGAAAGGGTCTTCCGTAGCCTAGCTGTGTTCAAAGGGTCTATGTAGCAGAGAATGACCCTGAACTCATCTTGCTTATGCCTCCCAAGAGCGTGTATTACAGGTATGTGCCGCCATGCATAGCTTTTAAGAAAATTAACTTGCTGCCTCAGGACTAGGATTGAACCCAGGGCCTTATACATGCCACACAAGCAAGTACTTCAGCACTGAGTTATAGCCTCAACCTTTAATCACAATCTAAAAAAACTTTTTTTTTTATTTCACTGTCGGCTCTATGTGTGTGCACATGCGTGGTGGAGGGGTATTCGTCAAATACCCAAAGCATCTGAAGTTGTATGTAGCCCCCACCTGTCATTTTACAAATAAGAAACCTGACGTTTGGAGTTATTCTACCTCAAATTACACACAGAGCTAGTTAGAGGCAGTACCAGAATCTGAACTCCTTGTAATCTAGCTACCAGGGCGCCCATGCTAATCTTTTGACTGTTTCTTCCTCTGCCAGTTACCTCATATCTGTGTCCCCCTATGAAACCAATCAGCCACTCTATGAATGTGTTTCACCCCCTTGTGATTTTCTAAGCATACAATGTAACAGTATGTGGTTCTGTACAATGATTACATTTTAAAGAATTTTCCTTCCTGCCAGTTAAAGAGGAAAATCAACTGCTGAGCACTCATCAGTAAAATTGCCTCCTGTTTCAATTTCAGTGTGTCAGGAACACAAAAGAGCTTTGGGAAAGTTCTTGGTGGCAACATTCTTACACATCCTTGAGTAAATTGGCTCAAGGCTATAATCCATATTGGGCAGAACCAAGAAAGAGAGCAGACTGGTTTCACTGTCCCTTCAGACTGCAGTATCACATTTGGTAGGAGGTGGACTGGGGGTAAGTTTCTTAGTAATTTTCTCCAGCTATTCTGACTTAGAAGTAGAGGTGTGGCAGTTTTGTTGAGACCTCTTTCAACTCTTACACTAAGTTGGTATTCTATTCCTCATATGATATACTAAAAATACCCATGGATCTGTAAATGATTTTTTTCTTTGGCAAAAACAGAGCTTACAAGTATTAAAATGGTCCCATATAAATTTCTGCACACTTAATTGGGAAAAATGAATACTAAAACCACTAAAGCAAAATCTTTCCAGACCTGCAGCTTCTCAATGAAGTTTATCTTACTCCAAAGTCGGAAAACTGTTTTCTTTCAGAAGCACAGACATGAACGTGTTGTATTACAAGCAAGCATACAAAATGGAAGCCCCTGGCTCTTCACCCTCATAGACTAAGAGGGCCACAATTATCTTCATTCTGAACTGGAGAAGACAGGAATACTATAAAGTTCCGAACTCAGCTCTTTTGGTTCTGAAAACCGTACTCTTTAGCACCTGACCGATTCCTTGGTAGCAAAGCAAATCGGAAAGCACCATCAACCACTGGTTCCATTAGAAGCATCAGCCAAGTTGCTTTAAAGTATGTTGTTTTCTGGGGTCAAAGAGAGCTTCTATACTTCCTGGTTTCAGGTTAGGTGGGTGGTTCAAAAGAACTGTTTTCTTACCACACTTATTGCATAATCACAAAAACCCAAAAAGGAAGAGGGCTGGTTAAATATTTAAACTCTTATTTCCTGGTGACCTAAAAGACCTACTGTTATTTTCGATATGCTCAACTTAAGCGTCAAGGGTTTCTTAGTATACTAAAAGCACTGAGTTATTTCAGTCGGAAAGGAGTTAAAAGCAGGTCAACAGGATATAAACTCGGCTTTTTCCCCCCTTTACAGGAATTTTTATTTAAATGATGTCTTAATGAAAACTAATGGAATAAGCAGCCCATCCCAAAACGAAGAGTAGTGGGAACGTTAGAGGAAAACAATCATGAAAAGTTGTCTGGTCATCTGCTTTCACTTAGTGTGAAAAACCCGAAGGGCGAGACTCCTCTTGAGCAACTCCAGCCTGTCCACAATGACCACTTGTTACACCTCCCACTCACTCCACCGCAGGTTCACTAGAAATGAAAAGGTGTCTAACAAGGGAAAGGGCATACCTGGCCAGGCCTAAGGTGTCTCCAAATTATAACCCGGGAGTTACCGGGGACGGCAGGACCGCGTCCCCTCGCCCCAAAGCCGGGCCTGGTGTCCAGGAAGCCAAACTCCAAGGGTACCATCAAAGCCTCCGTCTGCCTGGCCTGGGGTAGGGGCGCGGTGAGGACGTCCGGGGGAGCAGGGACCCGAGCAGGGAGGGGGGTTTGCGCCACGGGAGGCTCAGAGACCGAGGCCCAGGCCCGCGGCGACCGCCGCCTTCACCAGGCCTCAGGGCGGGAGGGGGGGCGTGCCGCGTGCCCCCGCGCGCTGGACCACCGTGCGCACGCTCCCCGCCCCCGCCGCGGCGCCGGCCGCAACTGCCCCCCGATACTCACGCTTTGTCCACCAGCTCCCGCACCTTCCACATGTTCAGCATCGCGCCCCGCGCGGCCCGGCCCGCCGCCGCCCGTCGCCACTCTCCACGGACCCCGGGACGCCTCCGCGCCGGGACTGGTCCAGGTCTGGGTCGCCGCCGCCACCCACCGCCGCGAACTCTCCCTAGCCGGAGCTCCTTCTCCCGGCCACAGCCACGGCGCCGCCAGTGACACGTCGAGACGCGGCCGCACCGGCGCTGCGTGGGGCGGAAGTGGCCGGCTTTCCGCCCGCGCCGCGCGTCGCACGCCGGGAATTGTAGTCCACGCCCTGCGCCCCCGGAGCGCGGGAGGGCCGAGGTCGCTGCGGTTTGGGGACCTCTGACACAGCCTCCAGGTGATTGCCATCACAACAGTTGCAGTATTCGCGCTCACCTTCTTCAGATGTACAACACTGATGCTAAGCATGATTACACAGAGTGTGATTGGCGTGCGTGTTCTTCATTTATGCACGCGTTTCTGCATTTGCTTCTAAATATCTAGACACCCATACTTCTCTGAACCCCACATTCCAGTCCTGACCAGTGTAGAATTTTATTCTAAATCCTTCTCACTCTAGTTCTATGATACAATGATTTTTATCTGTAGAGAGCTACCTGGTACCCTCGTTAGATTCTTTGTAACAAGCCTCAGAAACTTAGTTCACAATAGTTGGGAAACCAGAAAGCCACCAATACACAAACACAGCATATCTATATGTGTTTCATGTGATATACCCAAGAACTTTGTGGTTTTGGTTTTTAAAAGCATACATAATTTTTGAGATCTGCTAAAGTATTTTCCACTGATCAGGTTTTTCACTTACTATGTAAGTCAAAACTTGTGATAGAACTTGAAGTAATATTAAATTTTGTTTTAGGCAACTCCTTAATTTTTATAGGTTTTACCTGCCCTGATTGCAGACTGCTTTAATCCTAGCACTTGGGAGGCAGAGACAGAGGAATCTCAATGAGTTTGAGAACAGTCTGGTTTACATTGGAAGTTCCAGGTCAGCCAGGGTTCAAAATAAGGCCTTGTTTTTTAAATTATGATTAAAACGTTTAATTAAATATTATCTATTTATAAAGATAGAAAAACAAAAATTACTTAAATGTTAAAAAAATATATATGTAACTACATATATAAAAATCTGCCACTATTTACTGAGCATCTTCAGGGTGGTACAAGCGAGAACTCCAGCTGGGGGCTCAAGTTCCCTGGGAGCTTCAACAAGGAGGAAGAACATAGCAATCAAGAAAATATTTAATTACAGAGAATAAGTGCTTGTCAAAATCAAGAAAATAATGTTACAGACAACAATGTCAGAGGAAAAATAACAATACTTAGGGCTCTTTGAAGAGATTGAATATAAGCTAAAACTGGAACAATGCAAAGGAACTGGCTGTAAGAAGATCAAGATAAGAATGATTGGGGGAGGGAACACAAGGCATCTAAGATTCACAAAGAAGGGAAAACAGCGACTGTAAGTTGTCAAGACCCAGGCCCTCTTATTCCAGATCCTTCAGTCAAGCATCAGTTTGTATTTACTTGGTTATTGGAGTGCAGCTTTGAAAGCACTCCAGTATGGTCTCGAAAAAGAAGCAAACAAAACTGAGAACCACAGAGAGCAGAAACCAAGATAAAGCTGACTCACATATGCCTTAAGATAGGGGCCCTGGAGATCACGCTAAGGAAGTTGGAGCCATAGGTTGGGAAGGGAGGCAAAGAGGTGCTGAGGTAATCAGAGAAATGGAGCTTTCAAAAGAAAAGTTTAATTTTCCTGTTGAAAGTATTGTCTAGCCCATCGTTCAAAGGATGGAATTCGGCCAGGGCAGATAAGAGAAATTGCTTTGCATAAATAAGAGCTCAGCAAGTTAACTTTCAAGCAGGCCAGTCACGAGGACACCTGTAGAATGGACTTGGCACAAAACAAGCAGTGTCCATACCCTGGGCCCTTCACAGCAGTGCACAGCTGGACTCACCATTTAGCCACCAAGCACAATGTGAGCATCTGATACTCTCAATCAGACTTAATCTGAGTTGTTACCTGTGGCATGTTTAGAGTCCACCGGGGCCATCTAGAACCTTTCCTGTCCACCGGTCACTCCGGAGAGCCCCTAAAAGGGCTCAGAAGGAGTTTGTTTAAAAGGTGGTCTCCGGAGGCTCATCGTTTGCATATCAGCAGAGTGTTCCATTTTTACCTTTTTAATCATGCAAGTTTGGGAGCAGTTTCCATAGTAACTTCTTTATAGCGACTTAAATGTCCAGGGTAGAAAAATAAATGGGGAGGCTCCCTGCCCATCCCTTCTCAAGAAAATATATTTTTCGCTAAATGAACCAATGCTTTTGAACTAAGACTAAAGCAATATGTGACTTAAAGACAGCATACTCAGCTCTGTCTGTTGCATGCCATGAACAGTCATAGAGAATGGACACTGACTGCTTAGCTCAGGTAGTTGGCTCTCGAGTGGTTCCTTGGGGGAGGTTTTATTCACAGAGTATAGTATGGCAGCCATGGGACAACACTTTTTACCAAAGATCACAGTTGTGGTCTAGGACTTCCAGGTTCCTAGCTTCTTATTCAAATAATTGAAATAAGGGCTTACACTGATTTTTAAAGAATCAAGAAAAGTTCATTTAAAGCAAAGCAATAGAAAAGGTTAGAATATACTGCAAGGACCCTGATTGATGCTTGGCACTCCCTTTCAGGGAGTTAAAGAGGAGTGGTTGTCTGCTTTGAGTAATAGATTAATTCTTAGGATCATTTTTATGCCGCACATATTCCTTCCAAAATTATGCATGTTCCTTCCCAAATTATGCATAGCCATAAGATGATAAATAGGTAATTGTCCCCGAAAGGTCACTTGAAGACATAATTTTGCCTTATTGTTCATGTACCCAAAAGCACTTCAGGCTGGATTGGTATTTCTGGGCTTTATACATTGGGATTATAGTTGGACAGGAAATTGTCTGAGTTTGATTGTTGTTAAGTGAGGAGAAATTCACTCCATTGTTCAAGGGAGGATATGGGCAGTTGGATGTAGGTGGGGTCCTAAGGTTTCTAGGTGCATTGTTCAGAGAGGGGTTTGTGTTTGTGGTGCATGCAGGTAAAGGAGATAGGCAGCTAAGTGAATTATTTAAAGAGCAGTGTGTACATAACTCAAACTTAGTAGACTCCCAGGTTCCTAGACTCTTGTATGCTTGCCTGCTTCAGCACTATCCAGACTTCCAAGAGGACCAGTTGGGTGGAGCATGGTGGCTCACACCTGTAATGCTACACCTGGGGGCTCAATCAGGAGGACTAGCATGAGTTCTGGGCCAGCACGGCTACATACTGTGTTTGAGGACAACCT
>NW_022196911.1:40953010-40982275 GCF_008632895.1 Mastomys coucha | reverse complement strand
GTTTTCAGCAACTAGGAGCACTGGATGCTCTTCCAGAGGACCAGGGTAGCTCATAACACTCTATAATTTCAGTTCATTGGTTCTAATGCTGTCTTCTGACTTCCACGGGTGCAAGGCACACGAGTCGTGCATAGATATACATTCGGGCTAAACATTCAGAAAAGAAAGAGAAATGGATGGTATGACAATTCAAAATGAAAACAAGAAGTAAACAAAGCAAGCAAGCAAATAAACAGACCAAAAAACAAACAACAACAAACCACCCAAAAACCAAAGGACCAATTGCAAGGTGTCTGGTTGGCTGACACCTCTAGCTGGCCTTTGCTAGATTGTGGGTTCTTCTATTTCCTACCCTTTAGCACCCCTGGTTTTACTGCCTATCACTAGATGGGAAAGAAAGAAAGACATAGGGGACACACACATACACATACAGAGAAAGAAAGAGAGGGGGAGGGAGGGGGAAGGAGAGAGGGATGGAGGAAGGGGAAGGGGGTGGGGAGGGAGGGGGAAGGAGGTAGAGAGGGGTGGAGGGAGGGGGAGAGAGAGAGAGAGAGATCCCTGAATCTAATTTCTTTCCTTTGTTTCTTCTTTGAGCATGACTACTAAGGAACCACAACCAATCTCCAACCCAACCCCTCCCCGTGCCCTGCCACCCCTCCCCCCACATCATGACCAACAACTACCAACCCCCCTCTTGGGGGCCTAGCATTTATATACCATCTGAAAAGATCCCAGAATGTAAACATCACACAACCATAAAAACTATCTGTAGTCTGCAAAGCCATACCTCTGCTTGAGCATGAGGCAAATCAGCTGCTGTAGACAGACTGAAGCAGCCCCACATCCCCACAGCTGGGAGTAAAGTGAAAGCCTGTTCTTATAATATTTCTGTGTTTTTTTTTTAAAGAAACCAAAATTCCAAAATTGTCACTACAGACACCTTCTAATAGCCTCTCTTCTAGGACCAATTGTTTTCATGTTCAAAGTGTGCAGAAGGTGCTTTCTGCCCAATGTTCCACTCACTTCCCCAACTCCTGGGCAATCCAAGCTGGGTTGCAATGAATGCTCATAGCTCTCCCTTCTCTTCCTTCACAGGTGGCAGAACTGCCTTGGGGTTTGAAACTCTAGCCACCTGTTCCTACTCGGAATTCCCATTTTCTTTCCTACCCACTTCATAAACTTCTACATTACTAATGCCATCTTAGCTTCTTGTTTATAGTTTCCAGACTGACCCTGAAAGTAAAACTGCACATCTTGGCTTTCTGCATTTGGGTCCTGACTCTCAATTTCGATTCCTCCTCGTTAGAAGGAGGAATACTTCCTGTCTAAATGTATTGTGTGGGCTGTCACAGGAAGCCAGGTGGATTATAGATTGTGCAATCCCTTGGGGCACCATTCATATAGACCATCAAACAATAAACTAGGAAGAATGTGGTTAAAGAGTGTGGCAGAAGAGTTGTGAACTAAATAGCTGGGTATTGTGGTACGCACCTTCAGACCCAGTACAGAGGAGGTTGAACTGGGTGAAACTCTGTGAGTTTGGGGGTCAGTGTGGTTTGCCCTCTGAGACTTGGAATCAAGCTGGCTGGATTTAAAATTAGAATTTCCATTTTGCCACTGCTTAACTATAGAAAAGTTATTTTGTATCTTCACCTCAGTTTTCTCTTAAGAATGGGAAGAACTAGAGATCTATCATGAAGATGTTTTTCAGACAATATCTTACAGCACAAAATTAATATTCAGTAAATGTTAGCAACAGCACTACCATTCTAAAGTTGCAAGTAGTAATTATATGAAACCATGAATGTCATCCATGACCAACTATTTAGCTGGTCCCTATGTTTCAGACACTGTACAGGGTGATGGATATACAATTGTAGATACGTTAAGCACCAAAAACAAGTTAATAAGAGTTTTATCAAGTAAACAAGATATAGGTGAGGTTACTTATTGACTATTATAGGGCATGTATAACTCCTCACATCAAGTCCTATAAAGATTCAGTGCTCTTTAAATTCTATTTCATGGTGCTAGAGAGCCAACTTTGTGGTTGAGAGTGCTTGGGGCTCTTCCAGAAAACTCAAGTTCAGTTTGGAGGACTCACATTGGACACCACATGTAACTCCAGCTCCTGGGGATTTGGTGCTCTCTGGCTTTTACAAGCAACTGTAACACACAGGCGCATGCATACACACACACACACACACACACACACACACACACACACAAATAAATAAATAAATAAATAAATAAAATCTTAAGAATAACCCTACCTCATGGGGATGGATCCATGACTCAGAAGTTAAGAGCACCTGCTGTCTTCCAGAGGACCCATGTTCCCTTCCCAGCACCCATAACCACCTGTAACTCCAGCTCCAGAAGATCAGTTGTCCTCTGTAGGCACCCACACACACACATATACACACATAGCCATATACTCACATAGATGCACATAAACATAAATTTAAGAATTAATTTAAAAATTCTACCCCATTATTATCAAATCCCTCATATGACTCCAAGCCTTCTACAATTCTTATAAGCAAAGGGTTTGGCTCACAGAGTCTCCCAAACCTAGTCTCCCATCAGTAATTTATGGACAGCTTCCAAAATTCCAGTCTTCTAGTCTACCTCTCAGACTTCTGATTCAGTTTCTTCTACACACGCTTCTTTGTTAGTGACACAGTCATCCTAAAACCACCTTTGGCAGAATACGAGGGCCTTAAAATGTACCTCAAGGGTAGAGCTTTTGCCTAGTGTGCACAAGGCAAGAAACTATCACAAATGAGTGAGTGAGTGAGTGAGTGAATAAATGATTGAATGGATGACAAGGCCAGGAAATTATTAACATTAGAAACTGAGACACTTGCTTTGGACACATAATAAGTATCATCAGAATTCTCACTCTGATTTTACTTGGATACAAATAGGCATCTCATGGTTAAGAGGAAGATGGCTTAGCCCCTTGTGAGGGGTAGTTAGCATTTGCTTTCCATTAACCACACTTGGGGGAAGCAGGTAAGCTTGTCTCATCCAGGAGGCCAACATTAGGGGTGATGATTCTGACCAGCCCAATTTGGACCATGTATCCATCAAAGCTAATTATCTCCAGGGATAGCTGATTATTTTGGTTGGCTCACATGCCTCCCTCCTTCTCACAACTGAATTTGAGGAAGGGGGCACCCTAATAAAGCCATACCACTAGGGAACTCTGATGCAGATAAAAGCAGCCACTGAAGCTGAAGTTAGGGACTCTGCATTTTCAGACCAAGCAAAACAAAACCTAAGTAATTTTTTTTTTTGCCAGAGCTGGGAATGCCCTAGACTAGGTTTTACTGTTTCATTCTTCCTAAGTGTGTGAATCCTAAAGACAGGCGGGTTAGGGAGAGCAAAAATAAAAAGAAAAGCAGGAGGAATAATAGGAATCAAGAAAGATGGGAATGCCCTGAGGCTGCTGCCGTTGTCATGTAGACAGCAGACAAGTTGAATATCCAGACTTGCCTTGCTCACTGTCTGGTCTGCTGATATGGGCCCTTCCTGGCTGAAACTCTATCCCCTTTGGTGCACTCAGGCGCTCAGTGGGGCTCAGATGGGCCTCCTCAGAAAGCCTGGTAGTATGCTCCAGGGAGAAAGCAGGCTGTCCTGGAGATGAGCAGGCCCGAATAGGAGTACCAGTAGGGCAGTGTGCCCACTGCCTGTGTGCCTCCTGCCTGCTGCTCCGTGTCTTTTTCCTCCTGATACGGGAGAGCCCAGGGTGGACGAGCTGCCACTAGTCTAGGCCTCTCAAAAGCTCTATTTCTAGAAGGCCAGGATGGCATCAGCGTGGCTATGGGAACTTGTTCTACACAGCCAAGTCAAACATAGACTTTGGGTGATTGTCAGAGACCATGGGCTAGCTGGTTTTTTTCTTTTCTAGACTTATTTGCATTAGCATTTTTATGTGTATGAGTGTTTTATCTATATGTGCACCATATATATGTATATATATACACAGATATACATATATATACATATATGTATACACACATATATACATAT
This sequence comes from Mastomys coucha, assembly GCF_008632895.1. NCBI lineage: Eukaryota > Metazoa > Chordata > Mammalia > Rodentia > Muridae > Mastomys > Mastomys coucha. Next base: position 40,978,237 of record NW_022196911.1, on the reverse strand, counting down.
GTGTATATGTGTATACATATATATATATGTATATATGTGTGCTATGTGCATGTCTGGTGCCTATGGAGATGAAAGAGGGTGATGGCTGTCCATAACTAGAGTTACGGACAGTTATGAGCTGCCATGTGGGTACTGGGAATTTGAACCCAGGTCCTCTAACCACTGAGCCAACTCTCTAGCCTTGACTAACTCATTTTTAAAGAAGGGAATTTCTGAATAAGGCCAAGTATCTTGAGAAAACCCACTGAGGTTTTGCCAGTTTCTGAACTCTCTCAAGTCCTCTCGAGAGCAATGCTCTTGGATAAGAGCTCAGTGCTGTGGAGTGTCTGATGGGAGGATGATTAACTAATGGACTGCTTGCCTTTAGTAAACAATAAACATGAGCAAAGAGCAAATTCTACTGAATGTGGTAGAAATAATCGGCACCAGGTGTGTTATCTTTCTGGGACAGACAATGTTTATCACTTGTGGGACATCTGTAACACACAGTGGGATTAAGTACCAGATATCACCTGATAAACTTGATGTCCAGGAGAGAGCCCCTGTCCTGTACTCTGTCAACTTTCTACACAGGGACATGTGAATGAGACTGAGAGAGGACAGACTGGCAAGGAAGAGCTCATATATGTAAAGCACATCCACCCAAGAGTGCACAAGGGGCAGTTAGAAATCTGGTCTCATATTCCTAACTCAGTAGGGGAAGAGCAGGGGGAAAAGCCACGTGTGGGTGGGATAAGTGGACTTTTAGAAGAGCTAAGGAAGTTTATGACTACACTTTTCTATACAGTTGTGACTGATCTTAGTGTTGTCCTCAGAGTCATAAAACCCCAGCCAGAGAAGGGCCGTCATGGTCAATTTACTCTTGGTCTCTGTCCTTGAGGGCAGACGCCTTCCCAAAAAGGGAATTTACGGCAGTCCTCCTTTCTCAGAATCTTCTGTTGTGAAGTCAGGTAAGGGGGATTTCCAGAAGGCTCCTCTCTGTACTCGTGAATCTCAAATGTCTTTAGCTTAATTAGTTAGCTAACTTTGGGGTTCTGCTGGGTCCCCACATTGTCTAATATGGCCGACAGGTGTAGAAACAAAAGCTGAGAGAGATAGATGAGCCAGGGCTGTGTGCCAAGGATGTACCAGCTGTGGTGTCTGCATGAGCCTGTGTCAAACCTGGTCTCTATCACAGAGCTGTGTGAATTCAACTATGACCCCTCAAGTCTAAGCACTCTCACTGTCAAATGAGTCTCAGTCTTACTGGGTTGTTGTGAGTAGTAGATGGGTTGAAATATATTAGATTCCTACCATAGGGGATAAAAAGATGGTTGAATAGTCCAGAGATCTCAGGTTGGGTTCCCAGCTCCCACCTCAGTTTAGGTAGCTCACAGTTATCTATGCCTTCCTATTAGATGCCTGCCTATCTATTTTGGTCTTCCTAAGATTCCATACTCACACATGCACACACAGAGACCTCTAAAATCTTCAAAAAAAAAATTCTACCAAAGCACTTGTCATGGCTTAAGCTCTCATTAAATGCAAGGTCTATTGCTGCTAAATGGTTTATATCCAGACAGACCTCTCAGTTGATATGGGAGAGGGTATTGGAGGAGGTTCATTAACTCTTGCAATAAATATTTATTTGGGCACTTCATTGAAAAAGAAATGTACTGTAAAAACCAGGCCCACTTCCTGTTCTCAGGGAGTTTTCCGTCTCAGGGAGAATTTACATACTAAATAACCAATGCCAAGATCAATTTGCCTCACCAGGCTCTGGTGAAGACTGTGAAGGACAGGACAGAGTGAGAATACAGTGTGGCACTTCATTGAGACTGGCTACGGGTGAGGCCCAGGAAAGGCCTTTCTGGCAGAGTGATGTTTAAGTAGGAGTGGAAAGATATTTTTAAGGTGAGCGAAAGAAAGAATTGTCCAGGTGGAATTATCAGTCAGTGTCAAGGCCTCAGGTCGGATGGGGCTTACTCTGTGCTGGTACCTGAGAGGAAGCTAGAAGGAGAGAGAGAGAGAAGGGCAAAGATGAGCTTGGGAGGTAAGCAGGAACCTGAGAGGTCTTTGCTTGCTCAGCTCATCCTTGGTTGTGCTTCAAGTCCATCTGACTTGTGTGGACTTCATGGCCCACAGTACTATGGCTTCTGACTTACAGAAGGTTCTGCCATTTTGGGGATGGGTGGGTGAGGGAGGGGGTGGTTTGGCACCATCACTGCTTTGGGAACATTCTACTGACAGGTGGCACTTGTTTATGGTTCTAGCTCTCCCCGAGGTTCCTTCCCCGAGGCTTCAGGCTTTGTAGGACAATGTGTTTACTCCGATGGTAACTATGCCTGCTTTTCTAAATGTTGGCTTTTCTCACTGACTTAGTTAGGGTTTCCATTGCTGTGAACAGACACCACGACCAAAGCAACTCTTATAAAGGACAACATTTATTTTAGGGCTGGCTTATAGGTTCCGAGGTTCACTCCATTATCACCAAGGCAGGAAGCATGGTGGCGTCCTGCGGACATGGTACTAGAGAAGGAGCTGAGAGTTCCGCATCCTGTTCTAAAGGCAACCAGAAAGACTGATTTCCAGACAGGTGGGAGGAGGGTTTCTCAAAGCCCACCCCCACAATGACACACTTTCTCTAACAAGGCCATACCTCTTAATAGTGCCACACCCTATGGGCCAAGCATATTCAAACCACCACACTCACTTTACTCTGAGTTGCCCCTTGCTAGGGTTTTAGCCATGCTTCCAATCTCTGCTCATACTCTGACTGATAGACAGAATCACAATTCGGAGTACTTTTGAAAAGTTTTTCTTTTGTTTGTTAAATTGTGAATATGTGCCCATTAGTGTGGTGCCCACAGAGGCCAGATGAGCTGAAATCACAGATAGTTGTAAGCTGCCTGACGCGGGTGCTAGGAGCAAAATCTGGGTCCTTTGGAGGAACAGCACACACTTTTTTTTTTTCAGACTTTTATTCACTTTACATTCAGCTCACTGACCCCCCAGCAGTAATTCTTTAAAACCATCAGTGTTCAGTTTCCCAATTTTCTTGTACACATATTTCAAACCCCTTTATCCTAATCATGTCCTTGGAAAGATCATAATAAACTGTAATCATCTTGGCTTTTTTTTTTTTTACAGTAGCATCTTGACAACCTTTATTGAACGCAACATCTTTTATCAAAGACAGCAAAAACTCATATCTATCTTTTAAAAATATCAAACGCTCCATATTAGGAGATATTGTCCTTTAAAGCAGTCACTCTGGGACCCCTCGGTGCTTTCTTTGATGGCTCAAAATTCCCTTCAAACTCACCTGAGATTTTTTTTTGTGTGTGTATGTCATGTTACTTTTTTTTTATTAGATATTTTCTTTATTTACATGTAAATTTCTCCCTTCCCAGTTTCCCCTCTAAAAAACAAAGAAACAAACAAAAACAACAAAAACAAACCCCAGCTGCCTCCCCACTCCCCATGCCTGCCACCCCACCCTCTCCTGCTTATTGGCCCTGGCATTCCCCCACACTGGGGCACACTCTTAACTGCTAGTCTATATGTCCAGTCCTGGAGAGCCTTTAAAAGAGCATTTAAATTTTTTTTCCTGTATGTGTATGAGTGAGTGCATACATGCCACAGCATACACATAGAAGTCAGAGGATAACTCTGTGGGGTGAGCTCTCTCCTTCAACCTTTACATGGGTTCCAAGGATTTAACACAGGTTGTCTGACTTGACAAGCACACATTTTACCCAGTGAGCCATGTTGTCTTTATCCTGGCATGGAGGACTTTTCATGTCAAATTAAGGACTTACTATTTTTAATAATTTTCTTTTTGTAGTCCCAGATGGCCCTAAGGCCCAAATCCTCCTGCCTCAGACGCCCGAATGCTAGGATTATAGGTATGTAGCCAAAGATGACTTTGAACTTGTGAACCCTCTAACTCTACTGCACAAGTGCTGGGATTATAGATACACATCTATATCTGTTGTGAAGTACTGGGGTTCAAACCCAGGTATCATGCATACTACACCAACATTCTACCAACTGAGCCTCCTCTGTTTCTTTTAACACCTCTATCATTACTTCTTGAACTGCTATGGAGCCTATGTTCCTTTTTAGAAGGCCTCTCATAGCTTTCATGGGTCTACAGTTCTAAGAGTCCCCTCTGCCCCCCCCTCACATATTTCAGGCTCCTTGGAAAACTTGTGTTCCTTTCCTGCTTCTGGACCTGGGTAGGGAGAGATGTCTGGCTTTTCTTCTCTGATGCAGATATTAACCATAGTCATCTCTCTAGATTTTTGAAGGATTTGCAAGCACCTCTTAGTCTGGGCACCCATAACCTTTCTTGGGTTGTAATCTGGGTCATGTTACTAGGCAGGAGAAAACCTGAAGTTGTTTTCCATTGACAGAATCAAACCTTAACCCTTCGGGTGTTGCTTCCTAGTCCCCACCTCCGGATGGAAGAATGCTTCTGTGGCTTTGCTCTGGGTTAGGATTCAAGGCCAAGCAGTGATGGTGTGGGCCACCACCTCCACAGGCACCACTGAAGCTTGTCGCCATCCACATCCTTTTTCTCCATTGTCTGGGATGTCTGCTTTCTTTTGCTTTCTATTACATTATATTTATCTTCATGCAGTACTTCTTTTTTTTTTTTTTTAAATTTCATAACTCGGTACTTCTTGAGAATGTGTCTTCACACTGTCAGCTGGATTTTTGTAGCTCTTTGGATGTGGAAAGCTGCCAAGGCTTGGTTCACACTCTGTGTACAGACCCTCCCAGAGGTGAGGCTGCTTCTTAATGGGTTGATTTCACTGGTCCCAGAACCTAGTCCTTTGTTCTTGTTAATGCTAAGTATGTGTTCTGGAGACACCCCGTGATTATAGAATTACAGATCCTGTGCATTGTTCAGCTTGCCTTGGTCTCTGTGTGGTGAAGCCACTTTTCTGGTGTGCTGGCAGTGTTTCCAACCATGAGTTGAATCTCGTAGTGAAACTTACTTTCTCTCAGGAAGGCTTACCATTAGAAATGTCCATTTTCTATGATTCACCCCAGAGAGAGTTGGGTCATGGACTTGGCCAGGTAAGTGAAGAACTGAGAGATCCAAATACCTAATGGGAGAAAACCAAATGGAGAAAAAGATGGAATATTTCATTACACACTACAATCGTCAACATCCTAAATACAGATTCTTTCCCTTCACAAAAATTGGTTTTGAGACAGGGTAAAATGTAGCCCAGGCTGGCCTAGAATGATCTATGGAGCTGAGGACTTGAACTTTTAATATCCATGCCTCTGTGTTCATTCAGAGATAAGCTGCCAGGTCTGGGTTCATTCAGAGATGATGCATCTAACCCTCAAGAGTCTGGAGTGCTATATGTAGGTGCTATGACAGTCAGTTTCTGCTCGGTTGTGAATGGAACCCAGGGCTTCCTGCAAGTTGGATGAGCACTTAACAAACTAAGCTACAACCTGAGCCTTTAGCCTTTTTTTCCTCTATAAAAGAGTCTACTCATTATTTTAATAGTAAATATAACATACTTATGTGTCCCCTATCTATCCTTTAACCCAGAGATTCAACTCTTAAGGTATTTAGCCAAAAGATCAAAAAACTATATAAAAATATTATGGAAAAATGTTCTTAGCAGCTTTATTCATAATAGCAGAAACCTGAAATGTGCAACAATGGAGTTTCAGTGAACTGACTGGCTGACATCATCTGAGTGAAATCTGACTCAGCAAGAGAAATGAATAAATTACTAAGACAGGCAACATCCTAGGCTAACAGCGAGCAAAAGCTCTTGGGCACTAAATGATATGATTCTATTCTTTTGAAATGCTAGAACAGGAAAAGATGAGGTGAAAAAAAATTAGCACTGTGATTTCCTGAAGTGAGGTAGAAAGAATTGTGTGAACAGGAGAATTGAAAAGGAAAGTACCTGTACATCAATTTAAAGATCAAAATGTGGGGTTAGTGAAGATTTTTTCCCAATCTGTAGTTGCCAATTTGTCTTATTTGCTGACTATGTCCTTTGCCTTACAGAAGTTTCCAGTTTCATGAGGTCCCGTTTATCAATTCTTGACCTTAGAGCATGAGCCATTGGAGTTCTGTTTAGGAAATTTCCCCCTGTGTCAATAAAGTTCAAGGCTCTTCCTCACTTTCTCTTCTATTAGATTCAGTGTATCTGGTTTTATGTTGAGATCCTTGATCCACTTAGAAGCTGAGGAGGATGGTGACCCTGGAGGAGGACCAGCAGTCTCAATTAACCTGGACCCCCGAGATCTCTCAAACACTGGACCACCAAACAGGCAGTATATACCAGCTGATATGAGGCCACCAACACACATACAACAGAGGACTGCCGGGTCTGTGTTTATTCAGAGATGATGCACCTAACCATTAGGAGACTAGAGGCCCCACAGAGTTTAGAGGTCAGGTGTGGTGGGGGGTTGGGACATCCACGTGGAGACAGGGGTTGGGAAGGAGGTATGGGCTGTGGAGTAGTAGGGTTGTGACAGTGGGAGGAAATAAAATATGGAGTGTAAAATTAATTAATTAATTAATTAAAACTAAAAAAAAAAATCAGAATGGTCCAAAAACCTCATAAAAGAAAAGTTAATCTTTTCTCTCCTTTTTAGCAATTTTGTTTAAAACTCATTGGATTTTCCCAGCCTTTATGCTGTCTGCACAGGTGTAAACAAACATCTCTGCACAATAGTATGTTTTAGATCATGCCATATATGTTTCTTGCTTTAAAAACTAATACAGGGATAGCAAGATGGCTTACCAAGTAAAGGTGCCTATCATCTCGTCTACATTTGATCTCCGAGATCTCCATGACAGAAGGACAGAACTGATTTTTGTAAGTCTTTAGCCCAGGCTAGCTCCAATTCTCAAGGATGGCCTTGGATGTCTTATCCTCCTGCCTCCACCTTCTGAATGCTAGGAAGGCTGGGATTGTAGATAGTCATGTGGCACCATGCTTACTTCAAGCAGTGTTAGGAATCAAAGCCAGGACATTGTGCTTCCTAGGTAAACACTGCACCATTGAACCATGTCAATCCCTCAGATATTTGTTCTTGATGACCTATCTAAAATTTTGTTGTCTTATCTAAGGCCTACATTTTCTTTTAAGAGTTTCATAGATTTAGTTCTTACATTCAGATGGTCCATTTCAGTGACTTTTCTTTTTTTTATTTTTCCTTCTCTTCTTCCTCTTCTTTTTTCTTTTGGAAAATATCTTGCTATAATGTCTAGATTGGTCTCAAACTTGCAATCCTCCTGCCTGTGCCTCTAGAGTGTGAGGTTTATAAGCATGTGCTGCTACTATTGGATTTCAGTAGAAAAGGGGGCTTCAACTCTTATTCTTTTGCTTGGAGATAGCTAGTTGTCCCAGCACTGTCTACTGAATAGATTATTCTTTCCTCTGATGATTTATGTTGGTGCCTTGCTGAAAATGAATCAATCCTGCTCAGAAATGATTCCCAGTATCAATGATAATAACACGAATGATTGCTAGCTTGTAGGTTATCTCAAAAACCTTTGCCCTCTCCTACTCTGAGGCCATTTGTTTCAGAAATGGTTCTGGGATTTGTGATTTTGCATACTACTGTACCGAGCACACTGAAGCACTAAAGCGCCAGAAGGGTGAGCTTCTATAGGGTGTGTGAGTAAATAATCTCAAATTTCTCTTATCTATTGGGTGGGGAAATAAGAGTACTTAGACACGGAGTGTTTATGAGGATGGAGTAGGGTTTAAAAGATGCCTTTTGAACCATACACTAGGGGGACAATTGTAAAATATTTTACAACATAAAGAAAGCAAACTTTCTTTCTTGCTCTGGCAAGATTTGGATGAGGATGCCAGAAAACAAGGGTTGCTCTTTGATTAACTGGCTGAATGACCTTGCCTAGTGGCTTGGCTCTCACTTAGCTTCTCAATTTCCTGGTCTGCTAAGTACAGGCAATGACGCCAACTCTAATCACTGTTCACAATTATTAGATTGAAACTGGTGAGTGTGTATGTGTAAACGTGCATCAGAAAACTTGCCGTTCCGGCCACTGTGAACAATTTACGAGTTACTTTCATTCAAGAAAAAATGGTCTTTGACTCGTTTACAGTAAGTGATTTATCCCTGTTGGGGACCAACCACAAAGCAATGTTTACCCCAATAAAACATTAACATGAGGTTTCTTACCACTTATCTGGGCAAAGGCCAAGGCCTGGTATTTGGCTCGAAGAAAGTAGTTATACATTGTTTAACAGCAACCAGGCCCTTGGGCAACTCTCAATAAATGCTTTTGGTGTCTGGATTAGAATGTAACTAAGGAGCACCTCAACCGCAGCCTTTTATTGATTGCTTAGACTGTGTACGGAGTATGCTTTACAAAAAAGGAAGAGTCCTGGGGCAGGATAAATAGCTTAATTGACAGAGTGCTTACCTGACATTCACGAAGCCCTGAGTCTGATCCCTGACATCACATAAACTTGGTGTGGTGGTACGTCACGATAGTCTTAATGCTTGGGAAGTAGACATAGCAGGATCAGAAGTTCAAGGTCATTCTGGCTATATAGTGAGGAATTTGAGGTGAGCCCTAATTCATGAGACCCTGTCTCAAACAAACAAAAATCTGAATAACCTTAATTTACATCGCAACAAGCTTAGGACCTAAGCCTGTATCAGCTCCATTTACCACCTTGTGGAGTTAAGGGGAGAAAAAATGGTCTGCCCCAGGGAACTTGATTTGTAGGGAAGAAGCGGTGAGCCGAATAATAGTTGCAGCCCGAAGAACTAGCTGCCTCATTGAGAAAGATATACACCATGCAGCTTTTCTCCATGTTTCTCCCCACCTGGACAGGTCGTTTTAGATTCACTGGACTCTGAAAATGTTGATCTCTGGGAGATACAAATATGATCTAATGGTTATAGACAGGACATGATGGGAAAAAAAAAAAGACCTCATTAGTTGTTGCTAAATGTGTTACAGTAGCACCAAAGAAGCCAAGCAGCTGGAATATTAACCCCTCTGCCACATCTGGGTGTTATTTTTACTCGAATAACTCAAGTTTTGAAAAAAATTTTTTTTTTAATCCTCAGACATCTTACCTGGTATAAGAAGAGGCATGGCTGCGGGCAAGAATAGTTCCTGCCCAGAGGATGGGATTTTTCCAGAAGGTGGTAAAGAAGGCAGAACATCATGAGAATGAGGCTAGAGTACCAAGATTAGGATCCAGAGATTTCCAAACCGGAGCTTCCTTCGGCAGCTTTTCTTCTTAGGTGCTTTCCCTTTTAGCCACCGAGAGTCACGCTGGGTGTATATAGTGTGACACGATTTATCCCAGATCCTGAAACTGCCTTTGGGTTCTCCCTTCAGCAAAGTGTAGACATAGCCTGATGTGGTGGCATGTGCCTGTTGTCTCAGCACTTGGCAAGCTGAGGTGGAGATCCACACCAGTCTGAGGCCAGTCGGCTCCACGGCTCCACGCATCAAGAGCCAAGCCAGTCAGGGCTAAGTATCCAGCCCCTCCCCGATTGTTGAAAACAACAAAAGTATGCACACACACACACACACACACACACACACACACACACAGCTTCTTATCATTTGTACCTCAGTTTCCTTACCTGTGAAATGAAGATAATTCTACTACCTAGGGTTGTGGTGAGGGTTAGTTAACTATGTGGGCCCTGGGAAGGAAGGAAGGAAGGAAAGAAGGAAGGAAGGAAAGAAGGAAGGAAGGAAGGAAGGAAAGAAAAGAGAAAGGAAGGGCTGTCTCTCTTGTCAGAGTCCTCTCTTCACCTCCCTCCCTCCAGGTCTTCAGAGTAATCTGTTGCCAGAGAATAAACAGCTCAAAGCGGCAATGTCAAGATGTTTCTGGAAGGGACAAGCTCTTTCCCTTATGTTGGAGAGGGAGGTAAAACTCTAGCCTGAGAAGTGACATTCCAGGAGCTTGGCTAATGAGCACCTGGAGAGTGTCACAGGAGGCCAAGGGCTTCAGCCTCATGAGCTGAAGCTTGCTCTTTTATGTGTTGTGATGGAATCCTGGTATGGAGTGCGCTTCCCTAAGTCATTAAAAACATCAGTGAAAACTAAAACATACTCTCCAGACCAAAAAAGCCCTGTGTGACTCTGAGATGCAGCGCACATTTGAGTCCTGCCTGAGGGGCGTCCTTCTGCTGCAGAAGGGAACCTTGGATGTCAGAGCTGAAGACAACAGCATGGGCTGGGGAGATGGCCAGTCACGGCAAGCACAAGGACCCAAGTTAGAATCCCCAGAGCCCTTTGGAAAGCAGAGTTGCAGCAAGTCAGCAGTCCCAGACTCCTACCGTAAGTTGGTTTGTGAGGACAAGACCTTTCCCTAGAAGCTTGGAGACCAGCTTGAGTGACATATGCAAGACATCCTGCCTTAAATAAGGATGGGCACCTAAGGTTGTCGTCTGATCTCCACATGAACATGCGCATACAGCATACACACATGTACCTGCAGCATACATGCTCATGTACACATGGTATATACACATGCACACAGTATACACACATGCACACACAGCATATATACATACACACATAGCACACACACAGACACATGCGTACAGCATACACACATGCACACATAGCATATACAGCATATACACACATGCACACATGGCATATATACACGCACATGTAGCATATGCATACACACATGCACACACAGCATACACACATGCCCGCAACATATACAGCATGCACACACAGCATACATATATATACACACCACACACACATGCACGCGCGCGCACACACACACACACACACACACACACACACACACACACTTCTCATACACTTATTGTCCCCCTGTTTCTTTCAGCTTCCTGCCATTGCTATAGCACATCTCAAGTATGACCATAATAAGCACTTCATTGGAGGAGAGCCTTGTTAAGTGCTTTTTGTCTTAAAAATAAACACTGCTGAAGCAGTGAAGCAGGTTGTGGTGGCATGCCCATGTAATCCCAGCACTTGAGTGGTGGACACAAGATGATCAAGAATTTCAGATTACCCTTAGCTACATATGTTAGATGTTAGTCTGGGGTATATGAGTCTCTCATTCTCCGTCTCTTCCCCTTTCCTTGCCTTTTTCTTTACCCTTCCCCTTTCTGTGAGGCTGAGATTCAACATAAAGATTTAGGCACCCAAGGCCACCTCTCTACCTCTAAACTGTATCCCTAGTTAGCCTGTGAAGCCCTTTTCTCTTGACTCAAAGGTCTGCCTTCAATTCACTCCCCTCTACCAGTTCCTGACTTTCAACAGTCAGCTGGAGTAAGGGAAGGGCATACAAGGCCCTGGATTTGTCTGCTTCAGTTCTTTTCCTGCTTGCAGGTTTTGGCAACTAAGTATTTGATTCCTTTGTTGTAAATGTGGCAGTCTTACTTTCCTCCTGCCTCCTGATTGTATAAAGATGGACTGGTAATGGATATTTAGTTACTGTTAGGTCTCAAACCAGGGACAAAGAGCTGAGGTCTTATTAACAGATCAAAGCAGACTCTGGCCACCAGGTTCTCCCAGCATCCCTCCGTCCCTCTGTGCTACAGGGTATGGCTAGTATACCTCAATGCCTTACCTTGAACTCTCCAGCCCAGGAACTGAGCTGTCTTCCCTTAACTGCTATCCACTACATAGTCCAGTCATTTGGGGGCACACTGGTCCTTTTTACCCTCTTGGTCTCCTGGTCTCCTGGTTTCCTTTTTAGCCTCTTGGTCTCCTGGCTGTCCCCTTCCCACTCTCCTCACATGGCCTTACTCAGACTTCTGGTCATGTCCACTCTGCACTTTTCCAGATGTCCCTGCCTCTAGTTATGCTCTTTCTCAAAACTACAATAAACCATTCCCTCCACCTATCTATCTATCTATCTATCTATCTATCTATCTATCTATCTATCTATCTATCTATCTAGGAGCAGTCGTGTCCTTTTTTTTTTTTATTCAGTGACTATAAAAAGAGATGGATAATGTTGCCAGGTACCTGTCCTGGGAGCTGGCTGGCTGGCTGCGAGCATTCTCTAACAATTTAGTTCTCATTGTGATCTTTTAGTATGTTACTCTCTTCTATCTGCTAATTTAGCTCACTGAGATGCATGACTTAATCATTCATTCATTCATTCATTCATTCATTCATGTATTCATAAACCTGGCTTTTTAAAATTACATTCATTTAGAGAGCAAGAGCGTGTGTGTGTGTGTGTGTGTGTGTGTGTGTGTGTGTGTGAGAGAGAGAGAGAGAGAGAGAGAGAGAGAGAAGAGAGAGAGAGAGAGGTATAAAGCTCAGTGTACCCCTCACTCAGATAGGATCATTAATTCATTTCTACCCTTCTTTCGAAGACACTACCATCTCAACTGAATGACTTTAAATAAATCCTATGTCACATTGTATACTTGTAAATATTTCCATATGCATCTCAAAAATAAGTGATCTAGAAAGGTACCAAAATGCCATTATTTTGTCTTAAAAAAATAATAAACTGGTCTGAGTGGTGGTGGCACATGCCTTTAATCCCAGCACTCAGGAGGCAGAGGAGGGTAGATCTCTTGAGTTCCAGGTCAGCCTGTTTACAGAGTGAGTTTCAGGACAGCCAGGGCTACACAGAGAAACCCTGCCTCAAGAAAAAAAAAAATTAAACTGGGTGTGGTGGTTCATGCTTATAATCTCATGTCGGAGGCTGAGGCAGGAGGATCATGATGAGTTTCAGGGCAGCCTGAAAACACACACACACACACACACACACACACACACACACACACACACACACACGCTAAAAGAAAAGATAACAGCAAAATCTTTATGTGGCTGAAAGATAAATCTCAAAAACCAAGTTATAGTCTCAACTCTAGTTCTTCATCTTATCCCTTCTACCCTGGTCCCTCCCTTCTAACAAACGGGTAGCATTCTATTTTTAAATATTTGTAATCACATTATATGTAGCCATACAACATGTATCCATGAATGTACTATACATGTAAGTGCAAATGTGTTTGAACCAGCTGAATGAAACCACATTTCTGTCTTTCTTTCCTGTTTGTGACCTGAGGAATCATAGCATTCCAAGGACTCTTCACGTATACATTAGTTATTTGGCCAGCTCCATACTAATGCACATTTTGATTGTGTCTATTCTTTTACTATTCCTATTGTCCTGGTTTGGTGATTTCTTTGTTTTTGTGGAGACAAGCCAGGGCCATCTGGGAAATTTTGTCTATTTCCTGGGAAGAAGGAACCACAATTGAGAAAATGCTTCTATCAGATTAGCCTGTAGGCAAGTCTGGGAGGCATTTTCTTGATTAGTGACAGGTGTGTGAGGGCTCAAGCCAGGGTGGGTGGTGCTACCCCTGGGCAGGTGGTCCTGAATTGCCTAAGAAAGCAGGCTGAGCAGACCAGTCAGCAAGCCAGTCAGCAGCTCTTCTCCCTGGCCTCTGCTCAGTATCTGCTTCCAGGTTCCTGCTTGAGTTTCTGCCAGAGCGAAGTAAACGCTTTCCTCCCCAAGATGCTTTTGGTCCGTGTTTCAGTACAGCCGTAGAAAGCAAACTGAGACCCCAACCAGCTCCAGTTCATACTTGACACAGTACAGGCAACCTTTCCTATCCTTGTGTGTACAGGTTTGGGATAGATATTTGGAGTCAAAGAAAAAAATATCAATAAGAATTCTGGGGGCTGGAGGCTGGAGAGATGGCTCAGCGGTTAAGAGCACTGATTGCTCTTCGGAAGGTCCTGAGGTCAAATTCCAGCAACCACATGGTGGCTCACAACCACCCGTAATGAGATCTGACACCCTCTTACAGAGTGTCTGAAGACAGCTACAGTGTATTTACATATAATAAATAAATAAATCTTTTTTTTTTTTAGATATTTTCTTTATTTACATGCGAATTTCTCCATTCCCAGTTTCCCCTCCAAAAAACAAAGAAACAAACAAAAACAACAAAACCAACAAAAACAAACCCCTGTTGCCTCCCCTTCCCCATGCCTGCCACCCCGCCCTCTCCCACTTTCTGGCCCTGGCATTCCCCGACACCGACACCGGGGCTCAGAACCTTAAAAGGGCCAAGGTCCTCTCCTCCTATTGATGATTGACTTTGCAGTCCTCTACCATACACATGCTGCCTGAACAATCAGACCCCTCCATGTGCAGTCCTTGGTTGGTGGTTGAGACCCTGGGAGCTCCGAGGGTACTAGTTAGTTCATATTGTTGTTCCTCCTAAGGGGCTGCAAACCCCTCAGCTCCATTGGTCCTTTCTCTAATTCCTTCACTGGGGACCCTGTACTCAGATCGATGAATGGCTGTGAGCCTCTACATCTGTGTTAGTCAGGTACTGTCAGAGCCTCTTAGGAAATAGCTATATTTAGGCTGGCTTGCCCTTCCTTCAGTCCCTGTTCCATAGTTAATCTCTGCAACTCCTTCCGTGGGTATTTGGTTCCCCCTTTTAAGAAGGAATGAAATGTCCACCTTTTGGTCTTCCTTCTTCTTGAGTTCCTTGTGGAATGTGGGTGGTTCTTCCTGTATTCCAAACTTCTGGGCTAATAACCACATATAATATATTACATATAATAAATAAATAAATCTTTTTTAAAAGAAAGAAGAATTCTGGGTGCTGGAGAGATGTTTCAGGGGTATGGGGAGATGGCTCAACGGTTAAGAGCACTGATTGCTCTTCCAGAGGACCTAAGTTCAATTCCCAGCAACCACATGGTGGCTCACAACCATCTGGAATGGGATCCGATGCCCTCTTTTGGTGTGTATCTGAAGACAGCTGCAGTGTACTCATATAAATAAAATGAATACATCTTAAAAAAAAAAAAACCAAAAGAATTCTGTATCAGGGCCCGGTTCTTCGCTATAGTGTATCATTTGCCTTTCTCACCACTGATGAATACAAGGATCTATTTCTGCACAGTCTTATAAAACATGCTAATTCTTTGGCTGTTTTGCCAATAATTCTCATTTCTATCCCCGCCCCCACCCCCAACATCTCATGAAGTTCAGGCAGTCCTCAGATTCCTTGGGTAAGGCAAGCGGGCCTTGAATCCATTATCTTCTTCTGTGCAGAGATTACAGATGTGTGTCACAATCTGTGGTTTAAGATTGGCATACTGTGTGTCTAGAAGTCATTTGCATTTCTCTTAATGTTGCCTGTGTATGTTCCCATGCACTTTAAAAGATATAGTTGACCTGTTTCTCTCTACTTAGTTCTTTTCATGTGATGATCGGATAGGTATCTTCCTATACAGCTGGATCGGTGCCTTCTTGGCTCCTCTTTCCAATGCTTGCCAGCAAGTCAGGATCCTGGCTTGGTGGCACCTCTGACTTTAATCTTCTCTAATTAGCCTTCTACTGTTTAAATGTACAAAGAACCATCTCTTCTAGACAGGTTTTGTAGACACTGCCAATGGGGAGACAGAATAGAGTCTGGACATGGAATGGGGATTTTGTACTTATTTTTTCCCTGATTGAAATCCTTCTAGCTGTGGTTCTGGGGCTTCCTATATAGTAGATGAATGCTCTGCTACTGAGCTGCACCCCCCATACCCAGACACCCTTCTCCTATCACAGTAATGTTGCCTTCAGTAGCCCTTGCCACGGGACCTCCTGTGTGTGTCTTTACCAGCTTCCCTTTACCCTATTCTCTATGAAGCACCTGTTTACCTTATTTAGAAATAGACATGGGCATGCAGAACACATTTACAAGTGGATGCTCAAAGGCCCGGACGGGCAGTATGGCAGCACTGATTAAAATAATGTATACAATAGGCCTGTGGGTAAGCCGCTCACTGCCAAGTCTGACAATCTGAGTTTGATTCCATGACCCGTGAGGAAGAAGGAAAGAATCAACTCCCACAAGCTGTTCTCTGACCACGCCACTTGCAAGCCATGACTCAAGCGTGTTCACACACTCACACAAAGTAAACAAAATTAGTAAAGTAACATATTCTTGATGATGTCCTTGCTAAGAAGATCTCACTACAGATGAGGTCATAGACATGGGGTGTGTGTGTGGCTGGCAGGGCCATCCAAGAAAACAGGGTTAACTGGATGGATGTGAGTGTATAAACCCTGGCTCTGCCAGAGGGCCGATTTGCCACTCTGAAAAAGTCATATCATCTTCCTGGGTTTTCATTTCCTCTTCTGTGAAACACTAGACTAGGATTTGTTGCTGATTAAGGCTTTCACTTGCCCCATTGCAGAATCGTCAAGTGTTTGACTCAACACTTGGCATGCTGGAGGGTTTCATTACATGATCCCAATGACCAACTATGCCGGTATAACCTGTCTCCACCTTCCAAAATCCTGCAATAATTGGCAAGAACAGAGATGCAATAATTATGACAGAAAAGGTCTCCTTGAATTCAGACACCAATAGGGCCTGCTGGTACGATACATCTATTTTTACAAGTTTACTCTCTAGTTGTCTGCTTAATGTTTATTTACTCAGGATGGAAGGCCCCATGTGCTGCTTATTCACTTTGACTTTAGAAACCTTTGCATGAAGCATCCTCTAATTGCTCTCCCAGTCCCCCACCCCCAACCCCGACAGGGGCAAAAAAAAAAAAAAAAAAAAAAAAAAAAAAAAAAAAAAAAAAGAGTTGTCTATAAACATATGTCTCCACCCAACTGTCTCCTCCCAACAGTCTCTTCCCTAAAAACACTTATCTCTGTAAGGATTCTGGGTTTGATCTGGATTTGCCAAGTCATGTCCCCCTTTCTACTGTAGTCAAGTGCAGACACACAGTTCCTGTTATTTTTAGCCTATAGCAGATATCATAGGCCCCTCTAGTGTAGCTTATATATTTTGGTTTCCATCAAGTTCCTTGAAGATGTATTTGGGAGACATCCAGGTCCATTCCAGGCATGCCAAAAGCCCAAGAAGGCTGCTCCAGGACTGTGGCTGCTCCAGGACTGTGGCTGCTCTAGGACTGTGGCTGCTCCAGGATTGTGGCTGCTCTAGGACTGTGGCTGCTCCAGGATTGTGGCTGCTCCAGGATTGTGGCTGCTCCAGGACTGTGGCTGCTCCAGGACTGTGGCTGCTCCAGGATTGTGGCTGCTCCAGGACTGTGGCTGCTCCAGGATTGTGGCTGCTCCAGGATTGTGGCTGCTCCAGGATTGTGGCTGCTCCAGGATTGTGGTATGTGCAAACTTGGCTGCTTGTATTTCTTACTCTGTAATTGGTGTGAGAAACCAATTCAAGCACTTTACCACAATGGAATGAATGAATGGCCTTTTTCAGGGAAGCTTTTTTTTTTTTTTTACTTCTTCAGGAGTCCCACCCCCCACCCTTTCATCTAGTTTCTTACACAGCTAGCCGCTCACTGGATCTTGAAGTTCATTCGCTTCCTTGAACATGTGTAATGTCTAGAATCTAGAAAGACTTTCATTTGCTGTCTGTGTAATGTCTAGCATCTGGACCCAAGATAAAGCTACATTCAGGGAGAGCTTTGTTTTTTTTTTTCATAGATATTTCAATCTAGGGCTCCTTCTCTTTCATTCCCTACATCTGAGTCACTAGTGACCCAATACCAGTGGTTTTCTTAATTTAAAGCTAATAAAATTATCTCTTAGAGAGCTTTTATGAGGCCCATGTAATCATCAGGTAGAGTGGAAGCCGGGCAGCATGGTATAATTTGGTTTTCCCATCTTAAAGTATGACAGGGAGACCTTTTATAGGCTGCAGGTACTGTTGGAGGGCTACTTTTCATTATGTGGACTCATGGCAAGGAACAATTAGAGGCCGTGTGTGGTGGTGCATGCCTTTAAACTCAGTTCTTGGATACAGGCCAGTGGGTCAGGAGTCAGTGGTCAACTCTGATCATACAGAGAGTTCAGGGCCAGTCTGAGCTACATGAGAGCATCTCTCTCTTAAAGAAAAGTAAGTGTGGAGATTAAAAGCAGACAATAAGCACATCTGTTCAAGTTCAGAGATGATAAGTACAATTGAAAACACGGAATGTGGCCTAATTGGACAACAACAGAACTGATTAAAAATGAAATATAGAATAATTTCAGTACAGTCACTAAAATAATTTTAGAATTTTCATATTAGACTATGTTTACACTCTATTATTATATATAAAACAGTTATTTTCAGCCTTTGGGTCTTGGCTCCTTTGGGGTTGAACTACCATGCCACAGGTGTCCAGAAGACCATTGGAAAACAAATATTTGCATTATGATTCATAACCATAGCAAAATTACTTTTATGAAATAGCAATGAGAATAATTTTATGGCTGGAGGTCACCACAACATGAGGAACTGTATTAAAGGGTTGCAGCATTAGGAAGGTTAAGAACACTGATATAAAAAAATTAGGTTTTAGCAGTATATGATCCAATTTTTTTTTCTTGGTTTTTCAAGATTATGGTTTCTCTGTATAGCCCTGGCTGTCCTGGAACTTGCTCTGTAGACCAGGCAGGCCTCGAACTCAGAAATCCACCTCCCTCTGCCTCCCAAGTGCTAGGATTAAAGGCGTGTGCACCACTGCCTGGCCCAATTTTTTTTTTTAAAGATAACTTATAAATGAGGCAAGCATTGAGCCTGTGATGCCATCACTCAGGAGTCTGAGGAATGTCATGAGTTTGAAGGCCTCTGGGCCTCATAGTGAGCTCCAAGATAGCCTTAAAGAAACAAAAGATACCAAAAATATAAATACATTTTTAAATGTTTAAAATGTAAAACAGTAAGAAAATTATTCACATGTAAATAAATTTTAATACATTGACTAGTATCTCTTATACTTGTGTATATATTTATATACATAAAAGTATATGTGCATATTTACCACTTGGAAGAAAATATGAAATTATCTGTAAAAATTAATTCTTATCTGTTATGAGTGATTTATTTTTGAAATAGAATGGCACTATGTAGTATACAATTAACCTTTCTGACTATAACTGGAACATGTGACCCCAGCTTTTATTTCTATTATTTGCTGGCCATGTGATCATTTTAAAATTATAGAATAAAACATGTACTTGTAGAATAATCAAATGAATGTGATTAACATATCAATTGCTGTCCAGTATTGATTATTTCTTTATCATAAGAACATTTGAAATCCTCTTGTAACCCTTTTTTTTCCTTTCCTTTTTTGGCAGGGTGGGCAGAGTCTCTCCATGTAGCTTTGGCTATTCTAGAACTTGCTATGTCAACAGGCTGGCCTTGAACCCATAGAGATCCAACATGACTCTATCTCTCTTGTGCTGGGATTAATGACATGTACCATGACATCCAGCCTCTTGCAACTCTTTTGAAATAGACATGACATAATTATCATATGGTTGTACCTTGAAAAGGCACATCCTTTTTGTGTCATAAATGTTTTGAATTTCAAAAAAAAAACCTAAACACCTAATAATGTACTTTAGGTTTCTAAAAGAAATGATTCCCTCAGGTGTATTATCAGTGGAGAATGAGGTCTCCTGACTGTGTTGTCAGACTTTGACATACATCTTGATGAGCTGGAGGGACATAAGAGGACAGATTCCTGGGTCCCACCCCAGAAGCTCAGACTCAGTAGGACTGGGTGGAGCTTGAAAATCTATATCTCTCACAAGTTAGCTGCTGGTGACTCACGGTCACCCTGGGACACACACTGACCTGCAGACTGAGGACCAGCATCTCCAGCTTTACATCCATTCCTGTTGTGGACCATAAGACCCTCCTCCTTCCTCCCCTTTCCTCCTCCCACAAACATTTGTGGACCACATGTCTTGGACCAGGTACTGTGTTTGGAGCTAGAGACAGTAAAAATGTTTCTGTCAAGGAGATTATAGACTAAAGGGACTCTTGGGCAATTTACCTATTTGCTCACACAACTGAACAGAAAATACAGTCCTACACGATGATAGTGTAGTCCCTCAGAATGCCTGAGGGACTCAGGGACAACAGTGAGGAAACAAACTCAGTCTGGAGAAAGGATTTGGGACTGTTTCCCAAGAGTGCTCAGGGTTCATCGCTTTTGTGTGGGGTGAATGATTTGCATAGGGCAGAGAGCAAGTGATTCTGCTAAGGAGACTCAGACGTATGCGAGTAGGGTGTCTCTAGGTGGTTTATGTTGTCTGATTGACTCACTGAAGAAATCTAGAGAGGTGGGCAGGCTGGACCTAGGAGGTGCTGGTAAGGCACATTTGGATAGAAGCTGTATGGGGGAGGAAGAGATAGCCTAGAAGGTCAAAGCTTCAGCTTTGGGGTCACCGTGTCCTGAACGTTGTTCTTTCACCTATTAGTTGGGGATCTTGGGTGATTTAGTCTCTGTGGATGTGATTTCTCTATCTGGAAAATGGGGGTGATAATGGTGACTTCAGTAGGTTGTTGTGAGACCGGAGTGAGATTACGAATGTATACAATAGCTCTTGACACAGTGTTTATGTAGAGGCTCAGGAGAGAGTACTCTTAAGTGAAGGTCTCTTAGAGTGTCTGTCTGTCCTTCTGTCCTGCTTCACCCTTCATCATCCTCCCTCATGGGAACCCAGTGACACTGGAATTCCTTTTCCCCCAGACAGCTCATAGAAATCAGAAAACTCCTCTTCCGTAACTCAATGACAAAAGCCAAGATTACCACTCTGACCTTTGTCTAGCCTTCCTGTAGATGAGAGAGAGATGCATTCCTCCTCTCCCTCATCCCTTGACATCTATGGCAGGCTCGAGAGCTAGCCCTGCGGTCGTGAGAGTGGGAGAACTGGCCATGTCCCTCACTGGCTGCAATACTCTGAAGAGCGGAAGAATGGGCCCTGCACCTCACCTGGGCAACGGGGTAGATAGGGTTGGCCCTGGTTGTGAGGATGGGGGGGATGGGGACATGGAGGAATGGGGTTGGGTGGGAATTGCAGATGAGCTGCCCTGAGAGCAGGAGAGCAGGAGACCCATTAGGTTGACCAGCTCAGATACCCCTCAGGCCCAGATCCAGGGCTTCGAATTGGCCCACCCCAACATCTAGCTCACTGATGAAATCCTGGAGTACATGAAGGAGCCCATTCTACAGATCCAAAGTTACAGGATCTTCATGATGCAGGCCAAGAACAAGATAACTGAGAGGAATCCCAGTGAGGTTCCAGTATTGAGAGAGTAGTAGAAGCCAGAGGCCTCATGCCAGACCAACAAGTTATTGCAATGAACATTTACATGCAAAGAAGTGTGGGCAAAAGGTTACACTGTGGGCACACACTGCAACATAATATTACAGATTCCATGATGAGATTTTTTTCTTTTCCTCTCTCTTGTGGAGAGGTTGCAAGGGTGGAGAGTAGGTATGAGGGGAGGAGAAAGATAAGGGCAAAACGGTGTGAAATTCACAAAGAATCAACGAAAAGTTTAAAAAAAAAAGGCGGGGGGCTAATCACCATGAACTTACATATTGGGCCAGAGATGCAGCTCAGTTGGTCGAGTGTCAGCCTCACACACATAAAAACCCAGAAATGCAAACATGAGGCATGATGGTGCACATTCGTAATCCTAGCAGTTGGGGAGTAAAGGCAGAAGGGTCAAGAGTTCAGGGGTACCTTGGCTATAAAGTGAGTTCAAAGCTAGACTGGGCTACAGAGACCTGTCTCCAAAGAAAGGCAAACAAACAAACAAACAAACAAACAAACAAACAAACAAAAAACAAGCAAATAACCAAGGAAGAACGTCTGCTTACTTTGTGTGGTAGTAGGTCGTATGACCCATATGCTAAAGAATGCTGCAAGTGAGGATTTGAGCGAGGTGAGTGGATGTAGCCCTGGCTGGGTTTTCCCCTCTCTGTCTATATCCTTCAGATCTTCCTGTTTCGTCCAAATCAAATTTTTAACAAGTCTGTTCTTGTTTTATGAAACCTAAACATAAATCAGATAAATCCCTCTGGCTCTTAGAGTCTTTAGTCTTCAAGACTCCTGTGTCATGACTAGCTGAAGCCAAATAATTTCTATTCATTTTTCTCGCTGCCCCATCTTTTGAATTGGCTGTGTTGACCCTTCATGAAGGGTGGCCCTTACACTGACCACAAAGGAGCTTCCAATAAATAATAGTATATGATAATGCTGATGGGGGAGTCATCATCAGAGATGACCTCACTATGCATAATGTGTGTGGCAAAGTAAGCACAGGGTGACAATTCTTGGGGAATTTACTGTCTGTGTGGACTTGGGAAAACCTCCACAATTTTTTCAGTTCTGTGCCTGTGCTGCAATGTTTACCAAAGTTGAGAAGGGAGACAGCCCAGGTTCTGTATCTAGCACTTTGTGCTTTGCTTCATCTGTTATGGTTGAATTGGGTCTTAGTAAGGGTTTCACTGCTGCGAGAAGACACAATCACCAAGGCAACTCTTATAAAGACAACATTTAATTGGGGCTGGCCTTCAGGTTCAGAGGTTCAGTCCATTATCAAGGCAGGAGCATGGCAGCATCCTGGCAGGTGTGGTTCAAGAGGAGCTGAGAGTTCTACATCTTGTTCCAAAGGTAAACAGAAGAACCAGCTTCCAGGCAGCTAGGATAAGGGTCTTAAAAGCCTACTCCAGCAAGGCCATGCCTACACCAACCAGCAAGGCCACACCTCCTAATAATGCCAAGCCCTAGGCCAAGCCTACACAAACCGTCACAGGGCCCAAGACTGAACAGATAGAGTTTCCGTTCAGAAGCCAGGGAAGACAAGCTATCTGGAGCTGTGGATTCTTCTGACCTAAAGACACTCCTGCGTTTGTCGTATCAATTTGCTTTCCTTGGCACTGCAATAAAACACCTGACAAATGCAACAAAGGAAAGAAAGGCTTCTTTTCATTCAGTTTGGTGGTGCCTTCTCCCAGGGTGGAGAAGTCATGGTAGCAGGAGCTTGAGTACCCTGCTCGTATCAGGAAGCAGAGAAAGATGAATGCTGACCCCCAACTCACTTCCTCTTTAGATACAGTATACTACCCCAACCTATGGAATGGGACTTCCTACATTTAGGTTGAGTCTTCTCATGTAATGTAGGAAATCTTTCCTAAGTAGTCTGAGGGGCTCGTCTCTTTGGTGACACTGGTCCTATCACATTGGCGTTCAATAGGCACCATCAGATATGTCTTCATTGTTGAGATAAAGGAATAGGGTAAATGACTTGTACATAGAGTGCCTCAAATCTTGCTGCTCCTTGTACAATACACTTTACAGATGTCAGGTCCTTCCCGGAGAGTGGTTTTGTTGCCAAGCACTCTTAGGAAGAGGGAATGGCTTCTCATAGCCCAGGGACCTCATGAAGGAAGGTTGAGGGAGACCACAACCAGCACCAACATTTGAAGGACCAGCTCTCACCCACCGCCTGTAGTGGATGGAACAGTGGACAGGAGGAACACTGGATCAGTAATACTGTGGTGCGCTGCCTCCCAGAAGCCTCACTTCCATTTTACCATGATGGTATCAGAATTTACATCCTGAGCAGGAGTCATCAAAATGACAGCTGTGGGGCCTCTCACCGACCTCGGTGTGGAAGGCTGGAAGGTGGAACTGGAAAGCTTGGGAAATGACTTAAGTCTGGAGTACCAAGTCATGATTTCTCTCAAGAACCCAACTTCCACACAGACGTCAGGTTCCAAATCCCAAGCTGATTTGGAGTGTGCCACAGAGAACTGTCTCTGTTGTTGCACACCACCCTAGCCTGGATCTGCCCTGTGGTGGATACTGTTGACTTTCCAATGCCCTTCCTTCTCTTCTGTCAGTCCCTAAAGTCCCCTGTTCATTGGCACAGTCCCCAAACACAGACAGGCATGCCTCCTGAGTGTTGAATGGCCTCCTCTGAAAGCCTGCCAGAGCTGTGTGGCTGTATTTCTTATGATGGCCTGGATGTTTCAGCTGGCCTCCTGTCTTCTGCTTTGGGCTGTGCTCCGCCACTGCTTCCTTCACACCCAGAGTCTAGGCAAGAAAATATCTTTCTGTGCTCTCCACCACTCCCACCCACCCACCCACACCCTAGTCTCTGCATAAAAGTCTCCATGGATGGGGTTGCCACCTGCACTGCCCTTCACTGGTTTGACTGGTTTGTCCTGCTGAGGCAACCCACTCCCTTCAGGAGTGATGACCCACAGAGGCCTGCGTGGTTAGCAGACAGGACGGGAAAAAAAAAAAAAAACCTTCAAGTTTGCCAGGCAAACAGTAAAATAGTTCTTTTCAAGTGATTCTGGGAACCTGAAAAGTGACTTTGTTGTAAAACCTGTGATTTTCCTTTCTCCTTCCCAATGAGTTGAGGTTTTGAACTATACTTAGTATTCAGAGCTCAAAGCACTCTCTGTTCTCCCTGCTTGAGAGTGAGCCCTTTCTCCCAGTAAGGGGCAGGGCTTTTTGAAGAACCTTGCTGCCTTCTTTAGATGACAAGTAGATTCGATGCACTTGAACTGACCGTCGTCCCAGCCGATTCCAAGTCCATTTCTGAGGGAGGGAAAGGAAAAACTACCTTCTTGCTCTTAAAAACATACAAACATTATTCATTAAATTTAGCTCTCTCCAAGTCAGGAGCTAATTGTGGTAGAATCAAGGTAAGAAAGCAACATTAGGAAGAAAGCCACACCAACTGTAGAACACACACAGAGAGAGAAAGAGAGAGAGAGAGAGAGAGAGAGAGAGAGAGAGAGAGAGAGAGAGAGAGAGAGAGAGAGAGAGAGAGAGAGTGTTTAACCTCCCAGCAGGCTGGCTGGGACAGATGGCCCTTGGTGTCTGGAAGGTTTTCACTAATTATCATGGTGGCAGCTCAAGGAAAGCCATGTTGGAGAGTTCAGTTATCAAGTTATCCTGGATTGCTTCCTCCCTGTTCTGTTGCTTTAAGCAATTGCTAAGACAAACCAGATTCCGGAGTTGGGGACGTAGAGTCCATCTGTGTGCATACAAAGGCTGGCCACATTTACTGAGGTTATCCCTTCAGATCTACAGTAGGAGACATGCATCAAGAAGAGTAATGAGAACTGGCCTGTCCCTACTTTCAAACAAATAATATATATTTTGTCTTAATGTTTTTTAAAGCCTAGGTTGGCCTTGAACTTGCTATTGAATTGCTGATTACATTTCCTCTACCTCCCAAGTTCTGAGACTACAGTCCATGTACTGTCTCATTTGGTTCGTAAGGTACTGGGAATCTAACATCCCCAGTGTGTTTGTGTATGTGCATATATGTGTGTGTGTGTGTGCACACGCGCGGGTGTGAGTGTGCACATGTATGTATTGACAGAATGACAGGACTTCACTGTGTAGCCCAGCATGACTTTGAATTTTCTTT
>NW_022196911.1:40942143-40953000 GCF_008632895.1 Mastomys coucha | reverse complement strand
CTCCCAAGTGCTGGGATTAAAGACGTGCGCCACCACGCCCGGCCTGACTTTGAATTTTCTATTTTCCTGCTTCAACCTGAATGTTTGTTATAGGCATGCCCCACTACACCCAGCTAAAGGAATAATATTAAATGACACAAAATGGTCTGAGCCTTGCGGTGCATGCTCAACACAGAGGTGTGGGTTTTTCACTATAAACAGCACAGGTTCCTGTCGGCCAGCATGACGTGTAAAATGAATGACATCCATTTCATCAGGGTTGGAGGGTATGGTTGCAATGGCCAAACAGAGTACAGACAAAATCTTTGGTGTACATGTGACTCACTGAGAAAAGCTTGAAAGAAGTAATTTACTATCAACAGAGGCCCATTGACTGCTGGCTGGGAGGGTGTGCCAAAGGATGGAGAAAACAAACTGGTTTCATTTATAAACTCCTAGTTGAAAGGTTCTGGATTCATGGGTCAGTGGGGAAAGTACTTGTTGGGCAAGCATGAGGACCTGAGTTCCAGTTCCCAGGACCTATGGTCAGCTGGACATAGTACTACTTGCTGTTTCTTGGTTAAAAGGAAGATAGAGACCCAGAGCATCCCCAGAAGCTCACAGGCCAGCTAGCTTTACATATGCAGCAGCAAAGGAGCAGAGACTGTCTCAAACAAGGAGGAAGCAGAGGACTGGCAGTACAGGTTGACATCTTCCCTCCACACAGCACATGCAGACACGGACACACACACACACACACACACACACACACACACACACACACACACACGCGCGCGCGCGCGCGCGCGCGCAGATTTAAAAGGCATTTGGGGTTGGGGAGGAGCTAGAGAGATGGTTTGGCACTTAAGAATACTTGCTATTCTTCTAGATCTTTCACGAAATTCAGGATACAGGACTGGAGACAGATGGCTCAGTAGTTAAGAGCACTGGTTGCTCTTATAGAGGACCCTAGTTTGGTTCCCAGCACCCATGTTGGGTGACTTACAACACCTGTAACTCCAGCTCCAGAGGATCTGACAGGTTCTGCTGGCTTCTTTGGGCACTGCCTTAATTGTTTTATTGCTGTGATAAAACAACATGATCAAAAGCAACGTAGGGAGGGAAACTTTAGTTTGCAGTTCCAGATTGCAGTCTGTTGATAATGGAAATCAGGGACTCAAGGCAGGGACCTGGAGGTAGGAGCTGCTGCAGAGGCCATAGAGGGGTGTTGCTTACTGGCTTGCTTCTCATGGCTTACTCAGACTGCTTTCTTATAGAACCCAGGACCACCAGCCCAGGGATGGCACTACCATATCAATAATCAACTGATAAAATGTACCACAGGCTTGCCTATGAGCCAGTCTAGTGAGGGCAATCTTCTCAGCTAAGGTTCCATCTCCCAAAATGACTATGGTTTGTATTAGGTTGACATCGAGCGAGCTGGCATAGACACCCACACATGGAACATCCATACACTACATAAAACTTCTTCCTAGGAGATAAGTTCCTTCCTTTTGGGGATCAGGTTTCCCTTTTCCCAGTATGAGAGCCCAGTAGCTTGGGGACCATTATTGCAATAATCTGAGAGGCAAACAGGGGAGCACAAGTGTCTGTAAAAAGCACAAAGACGGCCGGAGAGATGGCTCAGCGGTTAAGAGCACTGACTGCTCTTCCAAAGGTCCTGAGTTCAAATCCCAGCAACCACATGGTGGCTCACAACCACCCGTAAAGAGATCTGACGCCCTCGTCTGGTGTGTCGAAAGACAGCTACAGTATACTTACATATAATAAATAAATAAATCTTTTAAAAAAAAAAAGCACAAAGAAAGCCAAAGGGATGAAGGCTTCCTAATGGCAGATGTAGACATGCTGCTAAGCTTCTTGCCATCTGCACTGGCAACAGCCGTGGTTCACTTATCTCACAATGGTTAATGATTCCCCCGACCGCACCAAGTAGACATATTAGCCATGAGTGTCTGCGGCTATTTCCCAATCTCTAAAGGCTTTAGTTCTCTGACAGTGTGTATGTGTGTGATAGGCTGGACTTTATTTTGCCAGTATGGACTTTATTTTGCCTTCAGTATGACCTTGGAGTTCTTGTTTCCTGTGGACGCCTTCAGAAATGCAGACGAGGAAGCATCACTGCTGGCAGCTAGCTATGCTGGCTGGAAGAAGATATTCTAAAGAGACACCCATGCCCCTCTGTTTGCCCACCGGATTTAAAACAAGGGTCCCCAAGATACTGGGATCTCATGCTGGGAGAAGGGAAAGGCTCCAGCCCCGTGCCGGCAGGGGCAGGGAGGAACTTGTCTTTTTGGAAAAGGTTTTATGTAGTTCTGGCAGCTTACCAGACAACATGGTAGGGCCAGCTGGGCCCAAGACGTTGATAGGTCAGTGATGGGTGAAGGCCTACGGCCTTCTACTTAAACCCTAACCTCATGTCAGTACCTGGAAGATGAATGTGGGCGGGTAGTGGAGGAGTGGCCACTAGACCTCTTCATTCTTTCTGATGTGTGACCACATTGAATAAAATGTCCTTCCTCACTGTTACATATTTATTCAGTTGGCCTCCTAGGGATGGGCTGCTGAGCCTAGCTTTAATAAGGTTTTTACTTTGTTAGGGCTCTGACTCAGAGTAGGAAGGAAAAACAATCTCAGAGCTCATTATGTGTAAAGTAAGAGTGGCAGTGACATTACGTTGGAATCAACCTTGCTTTCCCCATTCCAGCAATGGACCCTCTCCCCCGCCAAAGGGAGGAGCTGCCTGATGGCTCCTCCAATCAAGCCACTCTGTTCATCTGTCCTGCTTGTAGATTGGCCTTATCAACTGTCAATTAGAATAAAGATACAGTTTTTCTAAAGTTGATTTTGATCATGTCACTTCTCCTTTTTAATGACATTTCATTGGTGTGTGTGTGTGTGTGTGTGTGTGTGTGTGTGTGTGTGTACCCACAGATGACAGAGAGGTGTCAGATCTCTTTGAATGGAGTTACAGGTGTTTGTGAGCTGCTCAGTGTTGATGCTGGGTTCTGAACACTGGTCCTCTGATAGAGTAGTGAGAGCTCTCAACCATTGAGCCATCTCTCCAGCCACCATCCTGCTGTAGCATGTTTAGACTTCTGAGCATATTACAAGCAAAACTTCGTGATTGGACTTTACTTCTTGCCATTCTTCCTCCTTGCTTCCTGCTTGTCTGCCCAATGGCCAGAA
Source organism: Mastomys coucha (assembly GCF_008632895.1). Lineage (NCBI taxonomy): Eukaryota > Metazoa > Chordata > Mammalia > Rodentia > Muridae > Mastomys > Mastomys coucha. The sequence continues at coordinate 40,949,811 of NW_022196911.1, read as the reverse complement.
CCGCATGTGCCAAGAACAAGGGACAGGAGTGAGCCAGCAAGAGAAAACACAGGCTTCTCTTTGTGTATTCGTGTGCCTTACAAAAAGATTACATAGCCTCTCCCATTAGGGGGTTGATTCCGTCTCTTGACCCTTGACTGTGGAATGGCCTTATGGCTTGTTTCATTCATTAAGAATACTTGACATGGTGTTGTATTGATTCTGAGCCTAGACTGAGAGAAATGGAGTATGTCTGCCGGCTCTTGGAACCTGACACTGCCATGTATACAGAGCCAGGCTAACCTGCCAGATGACAGAGACCTATTTGGAAGACAGATTGGTTATTACATCCAAGGCTGCCTTAGGCCAATCTCCATCTAGCTAATGCCCAGACTTGCAAAGGAGAGAGCTATCTGTGTAATGTCTGCTGACTGTCAGTGCTTAGATGAGCTTAGCCCAGACCAGAACAGTTCATTTGATCCTAGACTCAGGAACAAAAATAATCCCGTTAGACAGTGTGTGCCTAGTATATGTATATGTGTATGTGTGTGTATAGGTATGCATATATGTATATATGTATATGAATATGTATATATATTCACGAGTGTGCCCAGGTGTGTGGTTTGGGGGTGTCTTTCTCAATTGCTCTTGACCTTTTGTTTTCCTTTTGTGTGTGTGTGTGTGTGTGTGTGTGTGTGTGTGTGTGCACTCACACAAGCAGGCCATGGTGGATGTGTGGAGATCGGAGGACAACTTTTGGGAATTGTTCTTTCCTTCTTCCGTGTATGTCCTGAGAATCAACCTCAAGTCACCAGGTTTGTCAGCAGGCTCTTTTATTGGCTGAGCCTCTTGCCAGGCTCTTCAAGCTTGTTTTTTGAGACAGGGTCCTTCATTAAACTCTAGAGCACCAATTCACATACACTAGCCAGTCAGTGAGCTCCACAGATCCTCTGCAGCCAATCACTTTACAGATGTGTGCTGCCATACATGGCTTTTTACATGGTTGTTAAGGACCCAAACTCAGGCCCTGAGCTCAGACAGCAAGCACTTTTCATCTCCCCAGCTACTGCTTTTATGACTTTAAGTCATAGAGACTTGGTGCAGTTTATTACACAGCAATAGCTGGTTGATACATCCACACCTTGCTGTCACTTGTCATCTTAATTCTCAACTTCTGTTTTAAGTGACCCTATGTGAGCCCAGGTTAGTTCCTCTAACCTGGTATAAATGGCTTTTGTCTCCATGGGTTTTCCTTAACACTCACAGGTGAGATTTGCTGTCACTATTGCTAAAGACTTCTTGCCCTTACTCCGATCAAGTGCTTCTAAGTGCCCTAGGCCTGGACCTTCAGCATGCGTTCTGGTCAGACCTGCACCTCCCAGATTTAATAAGAATACTGCTAAGTTAGGTTAGAAGGAATTCCCAACTTGGAGATCACCCTCATCTGCTTTTAGCAAGAATCCAGGTAAGTGAACTCAGCCAGAAGTCATTTCCCGGTACCTGTACTCCATCTCTCTGCTCTAAACCTCCAGTCTTCCCTATTGAATTTGGAGCTGTGCCCAATCTCTCTTGCCTATTGCAAAAGCCTGTGCAGTAGCTAGTGCCAGAATAGACCCCTCTCTTCCTCCTTCCTTCTCTCTTTCCCCTTTGCTCCCTATCCCTTTCCTTCTCTCCCCTCCCTTTTAATTAAAACGATTGGGTTTATTTGTTTTATTTTACATGTATGACTGTTTTTCCGATATGCTTTATGTGCATGCCTAGTGCCCACGGAGGTCAGAAGAGAGCATCAGATCCCCTGAAATTGGAGTTACAGATGGTTGTGAGCCACCTTGTGGGTCATTGGAACCAAACCCAGAACCTCTGCCAAGAGCAACAAGTGCTTTTAACCACGGAGTCATCTCTCAGTCCCTCTTTTCTCTTCTTTGGCAGGGTCTTATGTAGCCCTGGCTGGCCTTGACTTGCCGTGTCGCTAAGACTGACCTTGAGCTCATGATCCTCCTGCCTCTCCCTTCAAGTGTCAGGATTGCAGGTGTGAAGCACCTATATATGGCTTAATTAGTTTTTCTTCTGGTTCTTCTTAACACCCCGCCTTTGCTAGACAGTTGTTCCACTGAGTAGTAATCACTGGTTCATTCAGTTCACCTTCTATTCCTCCATGTGGTTTTGGAAGGCAGGCCTGGATTTTATCATAGGTAACACTCATTGTCTGAGCCTAGCAGAGTAGTTAGAGAATAGTAAGAGCATAATGCACCTTTGTCAGCAGAAGGGTGCATGGATGGACAAACTCATTCTTCCTCTGGGTTTTGGCTTTCCCACAGATAGAATGTGTGGGATGGACGGGTTTCTGGGATGCAGATAAGTGTTGTTTTGTGCGCCAACTCCAACAATCCACTGGCCCTGAATGTTTGCGGTTCTTTCCTGACGAAGACTGCTCGGTTGTGACTGGAGTTACAGGGGAGGGATGTCATGATTAATTAGTGATGTCTGCCATGATTAGGAAATGGGAGATGACAGCCGACCTGCCAGAAATGGACCAATCTAGGGAAAGATGATTGCTCTGCCTCCTGTGGCTATCAATCAATCTTGCTCAACCCAGCCATGTCTGCATTACACGTTGTGCCAATGAAGGGCAAAACCAAATGTGGAGCTGACTAGATGCCAGCGTTAATGGTGCTTGCTGTAGTAGAGACCAGGTGCTTACTAATTCATTTCCCCTCCCCCCAACCCCCCCGGCATGCTTGTGAGCTGGACTATAGTTTTTCCAGCCCCATACCATTGAATTTGTGCCAGAGACCAGTTCGCACTGATGCAATGTAAGCAGAAGCGAATGAACCCCCTCTGGTTAGGTGCAGCAGAGTCCTCTGTGCAGATCCTTCCTGTCTCATGATGGGTTCCACACAGAGAGCACACAGGATGGATCCTGGCACCTGAGTAACAATACCTGCAGTGGATTTGATCAGCGATGAAGGAAAGGCCCATTTCTCTGAAGCCACTGAGATTTTTCTGGAAGGGTTATCCAAAAATATTTTCCTGACTTACTCTCCTCCTCTTTTTCCTCTTTATCCTCTTCCTGCTCCATGGAAGCACTGGGGAGGTATAGGGTAATACATAGTGTCTATGGATACTAATACAAATGACACCTAAGGAGGTGGTGAATTGACTCAGTCAGCATCGTGTTTAACTTTCAAATGGAAGGATCTGAGTTCTAGCTCCTGAGTTCATGTTAAAAAAGAAAGAAAGGAAAAAAAAAACCAACTGATGTGTTGGTAAATAAGTCACTCCAGTGGCATTTGGGGAGACTGAGGCAGGTATAACCCTGGGGCTTGCTGGTCAGAAGTTTAGCCAGCTAGGTAAATCCTTAGACCAGTGAGAGTCACTCTTGCTTTAAAGAAAATACTTTAAGATTTTCTGTTTACTTCTAATCATCTCTATTTTGTCTGTGTGGGTTTGTGCTTGTGTGTACAGTGCCTTCTGAAGCTAGAAGTGGGTAATGGATTCCCTTGGAACCCGAGTTCCAGGGGGTTGTGAGTCATCTCTTCCTATGTCAGTGCTAGGAACTGAGCTCTGGTCATATGCGAGAACAACCAATACTCTGAACTTCCGAGCCACCTCGCCAGGTCCTTTTTTATTGGGAATCTTGTCTTCTACCTAAGCGGTAGATTCTCTTGTTTCTGCTGCTGGTCTAGTACTCCAGGACCCCATGAGTTTCCAGATGCATTTCCTGTCTCATCTCCCATCTTACTAGAGGAGAGCTGGGATTATAGATGTGTGCTACCTCATTCGGTTGCTTGTGGGTGCTCCAGGGACTGACCTTCACCGTCAGGCTTGTGTGGTAGTTCTTTCAACCACTGAGCTATCTCCTAGGCCCCTGAGAAACTCATCTCAAAAGAGAAAAGATGACATCTGGGATTGCCCTCTGGCCTTCCCGTATACCCAAGTGTGCATGTATGTGTGCAACACACTCACCCCCCAGCTATCGCCCACATGGAAAATTATATTTAGATACTTCCATTGTTTTAGGTGACAGAGAGTCACGACTGTAGAAGCCTGTGGTGTTTTTTTTTTCCCTGACAACTAGTATTTTATTCAGACAGCAGTTTCATTACACATGGTCCAAGAACATTCAAATAAGAACTCAAATCAGAAGTTATAGATTGGTCTTCAAACCTCATAGCTAACAATGCCATGTTTGCCTATGATCTGTCGGATATAAAACCACATCCACACCTCAGTGGCCACCAAACTGTTCAACACTGCTTCCTTGACTGTAAGGTGTTTGAAACTACCAGTTTTAGCACTTTGAATTATTTTTCTATGCTCTGAATAGCTATAGGGATTTCTGCAGGGCTTGGGGGACTCAGCTCAACCTTGCCATAGCCAAAATGTGGCCAATCGAGGCTTCGGGTAAGTCATGGCAGTGGTCACCAGAGCCCAGGCCTTCTCTACAAAGTTACAGATGAACTTAGCCACAGTCTAAGGTGGAATGTACGTCTCCCCAAATCACCGGCTGAGTGTGCCTGTGGTGTTTTTGTGTGCCTTTATTCCTGCTCACTTGTAGCCTGTGGGTTCTTCTCCCACTGAAGGTGACCCACCTCAGGAGAGAATAGAAACTTGGCAGGCCTCATTCTCTGCCTGTTGTTGCTGATTTCAGTTACTTGGCAGTCCCTGCAGAAGAAAAAGTTTCTTCTTTAAGTTGAAGAACGTGAGTGTTCTCACCTCAGGCATACTCACTGCCTTCTACAATTTGATTGCCAAAGTTTTCCAGCTCCTGACAGGTACAGAAAATGCAGATTTAAAATTTTCACGCCTCTGTCTGCAGCAGAGCAGGCCATAATTACACATATTTAGGTGAACAGCAGCCACTGGCTGCTTCAGGGAGGCAGGTCCCATGCTGCATGGTGACAGTGAGAGAAGCTGACGAGATCTGTGTCTGTCCTATACCCCTGGCCAGTTTACCTTCTCAGTTCCTAGCTGTTGAGTCCTCAGTTGTCGCCAGGGACCTATGGCTCTCAGAGATGCTGGCTTTTCACGTAGTGACATGTTTTCTCCCTATGATCTCATCAAAATGTTCCCATCCCAGATGTCGCTCAAGAATATCGCTTGCCTGGTGTGCACAAAGCCTTAGGTTTCGTCCTCAGCACTTTATAATCCCAACATTTGGAATGTAAAGGCAAGAGAAGAAAGATTCAAAGTCAGAATCAGGTACTCTGTAAGTTTGGGGCTAGCCTGGTCTACATAGCTGTTGAGTTCCTAGCTACATAGGACCCTGTCTCAAAAAGAAACACAATTTCCCTGTTGGAAAGCCCCTGATCTCTCCCTACTTTCTTTAGTGTGCTGATCTGATGAGTCGTGTACACTGGCGGCTTTACTGAAGTCCTTAGAAGAGGAAGTGATAGGATTTTTTTTTTCTGCTCTGCCACAAATGGCCACCTTTCAAACAGCCCGCGGAGGGACAGTGTTGCTTAAAAACTTGGAGGTTTTGGCTTGATAAGGACAAAAGAAAGGCTCTGCAGCAGAACAGTGCATCGAGGGCCTTGGATGCCATCCTCCTGTGATCCGTCAGTGCTCAGGGCTGGTCCACCATAGATGCTGTCCTTGAGAAGAGAGCAGAGCAACCAAAACCAGTGGGAGTTCCCTTGTAGTGGGAGGTGGGATGCTAACAGTACATGCAGGAATAAAGGTTGGCGGGGTGGGGTGGCTTTCTGATAATGAAACAGGAAGAAAGTTGGTTTGTATTGGCACATGCCTGTGCTTCCAGCATTTATTTGGGAGGTAGATGTATCAGGATGTTAGAAGTTTAAGGTCATGCTTGACTACAAAGCAAGGTCAAGACAGCATGGATTATATAAGATTCTGATTTTAAAAATTTCTTTCTTTCTTTCTTTCTTTCTTTCTTTCTTTCTTTCTTCCTTCCTTCCTTCCTTCCTTCCTTCCTTCTTTCTTTCTTTCTTTGTTTCTTTCTTTCTTTCTTTCTTTCCTTCTTTCTTTCTTTCTTTTGTTTGAGACAGAGTTTCTCTGTATAGCCCTGGCTGTCCTGGAACTCACTCTGTAGACCAGGCTGGCCTCAAACTCAGAAATCTGACTGCCTCTGCCTCCTAAGTGCTGGGATTAAAGGTGTGCGTGCGCCACCACCGCCTGGCCTCTCTGAACTTTTTAAATGTTTTAAACAACAAAAAAAGAAAGAGCCAGGTGGTAGTGGCACACGCCTTTAATCCCAGCACTTGGGAGGCAGAGGCAGGCAGATTTCTGTGTTCCAGGCCAGCCTGGTCTACAGAGTGAGTTCCAGGACAGCCAGAGCTACACAGAGAAACCCTGTCTCGAAAAAACAAACAAACAAACAAACAACAAAAAACCTCAGAGAGCAAACTCGAGAAGGAGTGGAAAACAAATGGAAAAGAGCTGGAGAACAGAGAGATGTGTAGCAAAAAGACATCTAGACAGGACATCGGCCGTTGCACTATTAACTCACCGTAGCTGTGGTTAACTGCACAAGCTTGCTCAAGATTGGGCCTCTCAACACTTCATCATGGAAAGGGGAAAAGGCCCATAAGAAACCAGCCTTCCCTGCAGGACACTGAGAGTTCACTGTGGCCAGCAAAGGGCTTGAAGCCCTCATAAGTTACCCATGCTCTGGTAAATGACCTCCGTTGAGTTCATGTGAACATCTTAGCTCACCCCTAAAAAGCATGAAAGTAGGAACGAGACTTGGGAGGGAGGATTTTAGCAGAAGGAGGGTTGTGGGAAATATTTAAAAAAGTCAACCTGCCATCTCTCTTGCCCCACCAGTCCGTGGTCCTGCTCTAGTACCGGTTCCAGTGGGCCACAACACTATGTCCCGGCGGGGTCCTGCTCGATGTGTTCTCACCGCTGAGCTACACTCTCCCAGCTAGTGAGTTCATCTCGCTTCTATGCAACGCCCCTCACACCCCACGATCGGCCATCTCAACACCTAATTACTCGGTATAATTAAGACTCTTAAGCTTATAGTTAACCAATTAGATTTACGTATTAATAATATCACATTTTACAAGATGCCAATACAATAAATTCAGAGCCAATTGATAAAGATAAAACTTTAACCCAATTATTCTAACCTTGTGAAAATCTTAGCTACTTGTGGCTGTTTAAAACCACGTGGGATCATGATCATCTTCTTGTTCCTCTGCCTCCTTGTTGGCTTCTTACCTCTCTCCTCCCTCCTGCAACCTCTCTGTCAAACTCCTAGCTCCGCCTTCCTTTTCCAGTCCAATCACAGGCCTGCCACTGCCCTAATGTGATTGGACAGAGAAAATCTTGCAACAGACGTGGGAGAGGATAACGGGGTGGCAATGCCTGAAATTCATTATATGTACAAAACTGTCCAAGAGCAAAAATTAAGAAATAGGACCAGAGAGGTGGCCCAGCAGTTTAAAGCACCAGCTGTTCTTGCAGAAGAGGACCCAGGTTCAGTTCCCAGCACCTACAAGGCCTATTGTAACTCCAAATCCAGAGGATCTGCCCACCCTCTTGCGGCCTCAGTGACACTGCACACTGATGGTGCACAGACATACATACAGGCAAAAACATCCACACGTCCAAAATAAGAAGTTTAATAACAATTAAAAATGAGAGAGGGGCCAGGAGTGGTGGCACACGCCTTTAATCCCAGCACTTGGGAGGCAGAGGCAAGCAGATTTCTGAGTTCGAGGC
>NW_022196911.1:40933887-40941956 GCF_008632895.1 Mastomys coucha | reverse complement strand
GAGAGAGAGAGAGAGAAGGGAGTAGGTCAAGATTATGGTTTTAGAAATAGAAAAAAAAAAGGCCAGCAAGAGATTGAGACATCATCAGGTTTTGTTGTTTTGCTGCTCATTTTTTGTGAATGTCATGGAATGGGAGCAAAGGATGAGTTTAGCTCACATTGCTATCAGCTCTTCCCAAGGTCGCGCTAACTGAGGGCTCACCACACATTAGCGGTTCATTTATTGCCCACTTCAGCTCAAAATGTATTAGCTCACACAAATCCACGAGGAAACTACAGTTAAAAAATAACTTTCTAGAAGGTCACCAAGTTAGCAAAGTGACAGAGAGATAAGAGCCTCGTTCTTAATGGCCACACCTGACTGTTGCGCTCCAGGAAGCATAGCCAGCGCCGCGCACCCCATACAGAGCCTGTTCTGTCCTGTTGTTACTGAGTGCAGAGCAGAGAGTTTGGAGGACACCTGCTGACATACGCAGGCTCTTCCTTGTCTTGGAAAAAGAATCCCAGGTAGACACTCTGGGATACCAAGCTAGAGATAGACGCAGAGATGGCACATTAAAAAGATGAAGGCATTCCTGAAAATAGAAGTGAACTACCGAGAGGGGGGAAAGGCCCCAGATTACTGGGCCAGGGAGGCTCATGACCCTCCTCATAGGTCATTTACATAGAATCTGCTCCTCTGCTACACATTTGTATATTACAAGCTTTTTTTTTCTTTTGTCCCAAACATGTAGCCTAGGCAGGGAAGGGTTTGCAGGCTTTTAGTCAGATGGCTTCTTTAGTTGTGAATTTTGTTGTCCATCTCTCTAGTCTCCATCTCCTGAGACACCCCTTTCTTTATGAAACATGAGAAGAATGCCAACCTCCCCCCCAAAAACAACAACAACAACAAAAACGGTAGAGGTGCCAGTGGCAATCTGTGCTGTTGGGCTTTGGTCCCACCAGCTACCAGCATCTCCTGCTGGCCATATTCCCTAAGGGGAGGTCTTCACAAGTGTCCTCTGGCTAATCTGAGAGAGCAGACTGCCAGCTCTAATATGGTACAACCTCATCAGTGTAAGAGAGTGGAAACACCCTTGAGAGTAGCATCCAGGGTGATCACATACCTGTCAGGCATGCAGGACCTCCCTACGGAAGACCTCTAGTCATCCAGTGGCCCTGGAAGATGCTGATGGGTGACCCCTTCAGAGAGCCAAGGCAATGACAAAGGGTATGTAGAACCAGATATCTGAGTAGAAAAATGTATCCTGACAATGGACTACTTTCCGAGTCACCCCGTGCCCTTGGCCACGTGGCTGGAACTTGTCCACCACAGACAGCATTGCACAGGGGGAGAAGTCAGCTATGGGGTACAGGCATGAGGAAAGTAGCTTAGCAATCAGAGCTTTCAAAATCCATTTAGTTCATGCTCCAAAGTCCTGGGCTGGAAGTGACAGCAACTTCCTCCCTGATTTCTGTAACGGTCGAATAATAGTGCAGAGCCATTAAGCCTTTTTGAGGCTAAGACTCGCGTTTCAGGTAGACTGTTAAGAGAAGTCTGCAAAAAGACTTGACTTCATTGTAGACCTTTTCTTTCCAGTCCTGTGAATAGTTAGCAGCACAATACCTACTCGTGGTACCTGGAGTTTAAGTATAGCGATCTGAAGCAGACAGGTATTTAAAAGGAGGGTCCTTTAGAGGTAGAGCAAAAAAAATAATCCCTGTTCACATTCTCTATTCTAAGAGCTGGGGATAAGGATAATGAACTCTGCTGGGTGGGTGCGGGCCAATTAGTCCGAAGTCTGAAAAGCTCCCCAGTCTTATCAGGGCTTTACTGCGGTTGGAGAGTGGGCAGCCCATTCTGGTGACTTTGCATGTGAAACTAATTGCCCTAGAAATGTCGGGAATTTGATCTTCCATCAAATCCGCCAGCCCTTTAGATCCCTTGACAATCTTTGACTATTTGCATCTCAAGGTTAAAGCAGGCTGTTGCTTTCTGGATGCTAATCAGCTGTGAAAACTTTTGATCTTCTCTGGAAAACACACACACACACACACACACACAGAGAGAGAGACACACAGGCACATACATACACAGACACAGACACACAGACACACAGAGACACAGACACACAGAAACACACAGACAGACAGACAGAGATACACAGACACATATACACACAGACACAGACACACAGAGACACAGAGACAGACAGATAGACAGACAGACAGACAGACAGACAGACAGATAGACACACACACACACACACAAACACAACTTTTGCAGTGGACCTCTTCAGAGAGTTGAAAAGGGGAAGGTGGCTTTGTTGGAAGTGCACTGGTTTCATTTAGCAGTTTTCATTCCTCCATAAGGCTCTGTGAGAGCCTGGAATATCCAGTCATATTTCTGAGTTCCCTCTACCAAATGCAGTGAGGATTTTGTTATAATCTCTTCCTGTGCAGGAGGCAGGGGTGTTTCCTCACGATAAAATACTCGTTTCAAAGCAGGCCTAGAACTCAATGGGGCAGTTTAGCACTGCATGGGCAAGGACCCTGTGTTCCACTCCCACACTGCAAAAACAAATAACAAGTACAAATGAATGCTCCCCCAAGTCCCCCCCCTACCCCCCCACCAAAGCTCTACTTTTTAGTAGCTTAGAGATTCACAATAAACTTTGCAAACACATTTTCAAAGGGGATGGGAGTGGAGTGGTTAAGAGACCTATAGGTATTTAAGGGTATGTTATCCTACTGTGGTATTTTAATGACACTGCGTTTTTGTTGGTAGGGGTTGGGGCAGGTGCCCTATGGCTGAGTTACACGCCCAGCTGGATACTGGATACTTTGCAGTGACATTGTCTTCCTAGGGGACAGTGTCTTGCTATGCAGCCCAGGCTCCCTTCAAACCTTCCTGCTCCCTCATTGCTGTTCTTCCCCCCCAACTCCAGCTTTTACCCTTCACCTTCTCCTCCTTCTAATGTAGCAGAGGCTGGCCTCAGCTTGCTCTGTAGTCAAGGATGACCCCGGAGTTGCTGATCTTCCTTCCTCTACCTCCCAAATGTGAGGGGAATTTTGGGTTCTTTTCAAGTTCTCAGTCTCACTCATACAAAGATTGAAAAACAGACCCAGAAGGGAGTCCAAGGACAATTAGAGATTGGGAGAAAAGTGACTTGGATAGTCGAGTGTAAATGTCAGCAGCTGCTGAGAGGAAGGAGAGAGAGAGAGCGTGAGGAGGAACGAGCAGAGAAAGTCATGCCTTTTTGAGTTAGGGTCTGAGACAGCTGGTATTCAGCGATGGATAGAGGGCTGTATAAAACTGCATGCTAGATGGAGAGGGGCCTTCAGAGAAGGAGTCATGAAGCACCAAAGCACCGAGCTGGAGGGCAAGCGTACTCAGACTTTTGGCCAGCATCCGACAGAGATAAAAGAAGAAACATGCTTGGCAAAGGGCTGCAGATCCAAGTTTAGAGACCATCTTATTCTGGGCTCTTGTGGTCCAGGGCACCAGAATGATTGGGCTGAGGACATGCGGTTAGAGACAGAAATATAGTTTCTTAAGGAAGGGAAACCACTGCCCAGAACAGAAGTGGGCTCGTGAGTGGGGAGAAAAAAAACCACAGCAGGGGGAGGCGCAGAGCCTATTTCAGGGCATTTCTATGCTCTGCCCCTTCTGTCTGTACAGCAAGGGCTTGTCTCAAGCATGCTTTCTTCATTGGTGGAAGCCCAGGTCTGAAAGGGCTTCCGGTCTTCCTCCATAGTGGTCTGGATCATGCTCTGTTTCTCCTTCCACCCCTGCTCCCGCCACAAAAGTGTCGAGATTACAGGCGTATGTTATCACACCTATCTTCAAGACAATGAGTTTCTCTTATGATCTAAGTGAGGTATTGTGTGTTTGCAATACTGAGATTAGAGCCCAGGACCTCATACATGTAAAACAGGCACCCTAACACTGAGCTATATCCTTGCCCCACTCTCTGCCTTACTTTCCTGAATGCTGGGGTTATAGACCAGTACTACCCTCTCACTTAAGTCGGGCTCCCTTGATGGTGGCATTATTGATATTTGGGGCCAGATTACTCTGGACTGATTCTGCCTTGTGTGTCTCTGGCCTGTATTTACTAGATACCAGTTAATTTTCAATAGTGAAATGCCTGTCCAGATATTGTCACATGGACCTTAGGGGTAAGGTTGCCAATTTAGCAAATACAAATAGAGGATGCCTAGTTAAAATAGAATTTAACTAGGGAAAGATCAAACAATTTTTATAAGTATAAATTCAACTGGATGGACTCTACAGACTCAGGCAGTGTACTAGGATGAAGTGTGTGCAAAATCCCTCCCCCACCATGTTTCTTAGTGGTTCTTCTAGATAAAAATTTGCATGCACTAGCGATCTCATATTATCAACCCATTCATGCTTGTGATTTTGTCCTGCTCTTGGCTCTTCAAGTCCTCATGTACTTTCCAATTCAGGTACTTCCCTCGGTCAGTCCTCATGGTACTTACCAATGAGCATTACTGGCCTCAGGCACAAGAGGAAGTAGAACCACTTAAAGTATAAGAAGATAAAGTGAGACTTAGTCACAAACCAAAACCAGGCAAGGCAACTCAGGATGATGTCTATGTAAGCACTGTCCTTCTACAAATGATGAAGGGCCGAGTCAGCTAGCCGTCAGAGAAACTCTGTGTTCCTTCAAGATCTCCATGAAAAGTCAGGCCCAGAAGTGCCCACGAGGTCCTCATCTTGCCAGTTGATTAGCAGATATTTCTGGGCAATGGCTAGGGCATCCAGGGGCTGGCACAGTAATAAGGAAAAAAACTCTGTCCCGTGATTGTCAGAAGCATGTTGTACCTCCATAAAGAGATGCTTGCTGATAACAGGTGGCATATAACCAGGGGCTATCCAGGAACAAACAAGAACCAAGTGGCCATGGGCAGAGTGGGAGGCTGAAAGGCTTGGTAATAGGATAGGTGGTTAGAAGGAAGGTAGAAGGCAGAGGCAGGTGGATTTCTGGGAGAGTTTTTGTTTTTTGTTTTTTTGTTTTTTTGTTTTGTTTTTGATTTTTTGAGACAGGGTTTCTCTGTGTAGCCCAGGCTGCCCTGGAACTCACTCTGTAGACCAGGCTGGCCTCGAACTCAGAAATCCGCCTGTCTCTGCCTCCCAAGTGCTGGGATTAAAGGTGTGAGCCACCCCCGCTTGGCTGGCAGGTGGATTTCTGAGTTCGAGGCCAGCCTGGTCTACAAAGTGAGCTTCAGGACAGCCAGGGCTACACAGAGAAACCCTGTCTCAAAAAACCAAAAAAGAAGAAGAAGAAGAAGAAGAAGAAGAAGAAGGAGAGGGAGAGGGAGAGGGAGAGGGAGAGGGAGAGGGAGAGGGAGAGGGAGGAGAAGGAGAAGGAGAAGGAGAAGGAGAAGGAGAAGGAGAAGGAGGAGAAGGAGAAGGAGAAGAAGAAGAAGAAAGGGTAGAGTTTGGGTGGAGATTGGACTGTTTGCGGCCAGTGAGTGCTGGTGGAAGATTAGTAATTGGGTGTTCAAAGCAGCGTGGTGGTGTGGTGACCCTTCCCACCCACAGCCTTTTCATATTTGCTTCCTGTCTGTTTAGAGAAGTGGTGCCTGCTTAGGGGAACGGACAAGGAGGAAGCTTGCAGCTGGACCAGCGGTGATGCACACACCTTTAATCCAAGCACTTAGGAGGCAGAGACAGCTCTCACCTCTGAGTTTGAAGCCAGCCTGAACTACAGAACACGTTCCAGGACAGCCAGGGCTACACAGAGAAGCCCTGTCTTAGAAAACCAGAAACAACAACAACCCCCCCCCCCCCACACACAAGAAAACCAGAAACAAACAAATAATAACAACAAAAGGAACATTCCCAACAATCTATTACACTCCACTCTGTAAACAGGTTAATTGGACTGAAACAGGGATGTAGGCTGCTTTTGCCAAAAAGTGCTGACCCTTTATGTGGTCCTGTAGGTGTCTGATGGGTAACTAAAATCTGAGCCTTTCTGTCTTTATTTAGCATCTGTATCCTTGGCTGATTTGACCTTCGGGTTAGAGTCCTTCTTGACTCTTTACTAGGGTGTTCTTGATCTAAAAGTGGCAATGCCTCTTACCCCTGAGTCCAGCCTAAGGCTGACTCAGCAAATTATCAACCTTCAGTGTTTAAGCCTTCTTCCAGATTACCTGGATGCTACCTAGACGTTTCCAGTCTTAAGTTACCTTAATCTGAAGATTAAATTACCTTAATCTGAAGGCCTAACTGACTCCATCTTGCGGGTCTGACTTGTCCCTTCTCTGAGTCATTCTTCCCTGTAGTTATCTTGGGTTCCAGGAAAAACAGGTTTCATCAATACACACATCTTGTGACGGGGAGGAAACTGTCCCCAGGCAGTAGTGCTGGCTGATTGCTGATGAGACTCTGCAGAACCATCCCGAGATAAGGATGAACCAGCCCACAGTTTGAAAGGCTGCTTGACTGCGTGTGCGTTCCTGACCTCTGTACAGAAGCTGCTACTCTGCACAGAAGCCTGACTTCTTATCAGTGCTCCGAAGACTCTCTGTTCCTTCCAAGTATGACTGCACTGAACACGATCTTTGCTTGCTTCACTGGGGCGGGTTGTTATTTGGTCAGCTGAGTTGCAGTGACTCACTGAGCCTGGTCCACTGTTGAACCCACAGAATCAGGCCTCTGGCCTAGGATCCAATAGCAAGATGAACACCTTAAAGATGACATGTCAGGGCCTAGTGTGTTGATGCATGCTCCATGTCTCAGTACTGTGGAGGTTGATGCAGGGGAAGCCTGAGTTCTAGGCTAGCCTGGGATACATAGACTGTTCTATCTCAATTTTTTTTTAAAACAGATTTATTTATTTATTTATTTATTTATTTATTTATTTATTTATTTAATGTATGTGAGTACATAGTCACTGCCTTCAGGCACACCAGAAGAGGTCATTGGATCCCATTACAGATGGTTGTGAATCACCATGTGATTGTTGGGAATTGAACTCAGGATCAGTGCTCTTAACCGCTGAGCCATCTCTCCAGCCCCTATTTTAATTTTTTTCTTTAAATTAAATGTGAAAGTCTATGTGCTGGTGCTGGGCCTGCTACATGCGGTGAACTTTATCCCCTATAGCCTCTGCAAGATTTTTTATTTTTTAATTTCCTATGTTTCCCTTAGACAGATTTTTGCATTCATTGTTTTGTTTGGGTGTGCTTTATGGATTATTGTTCCTATTGCTCAACAGTGCCCTTCTTTTATATTTGTCTTTTAAAAATTATTTTTTGAGACAGGGTGTCACATATCCCCTAGGCTGGCTTCTAACTCATTATATAGTCAAAGATGACTTGAATCTTCCCTTCCTTCTTTCTTTCCTTCCTTCCTTCCTTTCTCCTTTCCTTCCTTCCTTCCTTCCCCATCCTTTCTTCCCTTTTCTTTTCTTTTCTTTTCTTTTCTTTTCTTTTCTTTTCTTTTCTTTTGATCCTCCTGCCTCCTGAATACTTTGATTGCAGGCATATTGCACATATAAGGAACTCATGTTCATAGATCGATATTACCTCTAAGGCCTTACATTGTAATAATATACATTAATTTTTTTATTACAAAATGGGATGATATCATAAAAAGCAATTAAAACCAAACAAACATTATAAACCAAGTTAGAGGGAAAGTTGTAGACATGTGAAAATGCTTGTTAATGTTTACCTAAAAGTTGCTCAGGAGGTGAACTTGTAAAGTCAAAGAGAATAAAAGGTTTCACACAAAGGGAACCATGCAGCACCTTCTTTTCCTCCATGCAGTGGCTTCTTTTCCTCATTGTAGCTATTTCCAGATTCATTCATGTAGTGTGCATGGTTAGTGGTTTCTCTCATTTTTGAGCAGCTGTCCATTAGATGGATTTTCAGTTTGTCTATCTGTTGATGGCAAATAAGATTATTTCCGGTGCTGCGATAGTCCAAGGAGAGCTAGTGTGAACACTGTGTACAAGTCTTTATGTGAGTGCAAGCTTTCAGTGTAGGGTACTGTATATATGGACTTAAGAGAGGAATGACTAAATTGTATGACAGATGTGTTTTTGACTTTTT
>NW_022196911.1:40926689-40933877 GCF_008632895.1 Mastomys coucha | reverse complement strand
CAAGTCATTTTTGAAGAGGCACAACCATTTGCATGTCCTCGGATGTGATACACGTGTTTCGGGTGCTACACATGCTCATTGGCACTTGGCATTGCTACCTGGTATCTGGCTGTTCTGGGGGTCTGGTGAGAATGCCCTGGTTACTCTTCTTTTGTGACTCTGCAGCACAATTTTGTGTGCTTATCTGCTGTCTTCTTCTTCTTCTTTTAAATGAGATGTCTTCATTTTTAAAAGCTATTATATTTTGTGTGTGGTTTATGAGTGTGTGAGAGTATAAGTGTGACTTTATTCAACCACTTAATCTATCTGTTGTCTGTCTGTCTGTCTACCTATCTACCTACCTACCTACCTATCTATCTGAGACTTGGAGCTCACAAGAACTTCAGGTGTTCCCCCATCTTTGCCTCCCCAGCACTAGGATCATAGGTCTGTATCATTGTGATCAGCTATTTTGTGCATGCTGGGATGGGTCCTCATGTTACTGACTGAGCCAGCTCCCCAGCTCCTATTTTACATTTGTATAATTAGGCTTAGATTTCTTTCTTTTTTCTTTTTTTGAGACAGGGTTTCTCTGTGTAGTCAGGGTTGTCCTGGAACTAGCTCTGTAGACTAGGCTGGACTCACAGAGATTGACCTGTCTCTGCTTCCTGAGTGCTGGGATTAAAGGCATGTGCCACCACTGCTCGCTTAGATTTCTTATAGAGAATAAGTTTCCTATTTCTCTGTTTGCTTGTTTATTTATTTATTTATAGACAGGGCTCTTTGTCTCGAGTGCTGGGATCACAGTTCCACCTCACCGGGTTTAATTTTGAGTTCTTGTTTTGTTTTTGTTTTTGTTTTTGTTTTAAATATGGTATTAACTTAGGATGAAGTCTTTTTTCTCCATCTGTGGGAAAGATGATCCACCCCCCCCACATTTGCCTCAGAAGCTTCATTTTAAGTGACTGAGTATGTATGTGAATTTGGCTTTGGCATCTCCTACTTGGTTCTTTTATTGATAATGGTGGCCTTCACCCATAATATTCTCTTATTGATGATAGCTTTATAGTAACTACTGGGTAGAGGCAATGTGAAACCCCTTAAATTGTTCTTTAAAAAAAATACTCTTTTTTTTTTTTTTTTTTTTTTTTGGTAGGTCCAGGGATTGGACCCAGGACCTTGTGCCTGGTTAGCAAGTGATCTATCCTGAGACACATTCCCAACCTTGGTTCTGTTTTTTATTTTTTCTTTTTTTTTTTGTCTCTTTTTTAAAGCAAAGCTATGCATCTTTTGCAGTTCTATATATAGTGTAACACTAACATGTCAGTTTCTCTAAAGAATTCTGGATCTTCCAAGGGCTTATGCTGATCCCATGGAGGAATTTGAGAGAGATCTTTTGTTTTGAGACAAGATCTTAACTATGTAGATTGGCCTTAAACTTCTAGCAATCCTCCTGACTCAGCCTTCTAAATGCTAGGACTGCAGTCACACACGCCTACCCCTGGTGAACACTGACACCTTTCTATTGGAACTTCACTTCATTTTGATTTGGTCTTTATACAGCAGAATAGAGCACATTTATTTCTGTGTAAATGTACCATGCTGACAAGGGACATATTCTGGTATCCCTCGGAAGCCAGTCACCTCAGACCACCTCCAACCTCAGCAACATAGCATCAAAAGCAGCAGCTCCTTAGCTCCCTCCAGACAGAATTGAGTTGTTCTAAATTAACTCATAGTTTTGCATAGTACACACATACACACATACACACACACACACACACACACACACCAATGGAGATGTTACTGTCTCTGGTTGGTAGATAGCATTTAAGAATTGACAGGCAACAGCAAAGATGTTTCACATAAACCTGTCATACTTTCAGGTATCAGTCTCCATCTTCTACTTTCAGGTATCAGTCTCCATTTTCTACCTAGATAGGGTCTCTTAGTCATTTGTAGCTACTTCTAGTGGACTAGTGGCTCTTGAATTTCTGATGACCCTTTCTTGCTGTCTCCAACACCTGTATTACCATAAGAGCATTGAGATTTATTTATCTGTTCAACCATGCTTAGATTTATGTGAGTTTTGGGGATTTGAACCCGGGTCCTCATGCTTGCATGGCAAGTGCCTAACTCATTGAGCTGTCTCTCCAGCTACCTGCCACTTTAAAAAAAAAAATTAATGACACTGCTCAATAAATTGTTTCCCTTTCCTGCCACAAAGGGAACCCTGTCACCATGATCAGATACTTGAGTTGACTGGCAAGCATTCTTATGCTGAGTTGAGGTAGGAATTGGGTGGATGCTCTGGTGGAAAGAGATACAGGTTGGGCACTTGGGAAAAGGTCAGCATCAGCCAAGTGGGTTAACAAGACATCCTCATGTGAGATGTGTCTCATGTGTAAGAAGGCATATGAAGCCTTCCAGGTGGAAATCAACAGAGATACCTACATCCTGACCTGAAGAACATTTCCATTTAGGGGAGTGAAGGAAATGATGACAAGTCAGCAGAGGAGGCTGAAAAGAATTGTTGATGAGAAAACCAGCCTTGGTATATTGAGCCCCTTCTGAGGTTCTGACTGACTGTGCACCCTCTACCATCAACCTGGCACACAGTTAGTGCTCAACAAACTTTTACTGAAAAATGAAATGAAGGCTGTGATGGTTAGTATTAATGATAAAATTTACAGGATCTAGACTCATGTAGGAGCAAGCCTCAAGGCACACTTGTGAAGGATCATCTAGATAAGGATAACCTCTGGGCATGCTTTTAAGGAATTACTTACATTGGGTTAACTGAAGAGGGAAGATACACTTCCACTGTGGGCAGCGCTATTCCATAGGCTGAAGTTCTGGACTGAATAAGTACGAGAAAATGGGATCAACAGTAGCACTTAACCATTCTATGCTTTCTGAGAGTAGATGCTATGTGACCAGTTACCTCTCCCCCTACAACACACCCCCCCACACACACACAATCCTGGCCTTGGTGGGCTGTATCCCCTGGAACTGTGAGCCACAATAAACTCTTCTTTCTTACCTTGCTTCACTTACATCAAAAGGTTGGTCAGAGCAACGAGCACAAGTCCTGCCTGCATTTTTTTTTTACCTCAGAAAGTAATGATAAACAATCTCCAATATTGACTTGGACTTGGAATGAATGAAAGAAGGTTTCTCTGAGAAAAGTGTTTTGAATTTCAGGCTAATGGAATTACTAGTGACCTTTCTGAATGAAAATGAGGCCATGAGGGTTCCTAGGAGTGGTTGAGGAGAAGGGCTTTATTGTAGAAATGAGGGAGAGCACAGCCAGAGGCATTTGGAAGAGTGTAGACTGAACATGGCCAGCAGAATGGGCCAGGCCATGAGAGGAGAGAGGGAGAGCAAGAGGGGAAGAGGAAGGAAAGACGGGAGAGGGCAAAGAGGCCAAGAGCAAGCCAGCCAGGAGCCAAGAGAGTGTGTAGCCAAAATGGCTGCCGTTATAATGGGGATCAGAAGCTGGGGGAAGGGAAGGGAAGCCCAGACCCTGGGCTGGAGAGGTTCAGAGTAGGGGTCGGGGCTGAGAAGTGCTGGGAGGAGCCACGGGTACTGAGTTAGACTTGTCTAGGGTTTCTTTGGAATCTGACATTTTAGCCTTTTGTTGATAAGGTTTTAACACAGTACCTCACTCAGTATTGTGGGAAGCTATAAAATGCACAATATAAAATTCAGTCTAGGGGTTGGATTCAGCAACACAACCCTAAGCTTTGTTAAGTACTTGGCTTGGTCCCCAGCACAGAGTAAAACACTCATTCATGAAACTGATATTTATGAGTGTTTAGCACAGGGGAGAGGGCCTCGGGGAGGGGGGACCCAAGGGAGGGCTTAATGGCTGTGGGCAGAAAAGTAAACGAGACAGAAAGGGTTTGTGCTTTTATAGACCTGACATTCAGGGTGGGGACAGGTAAATAAAGACACCCGAGCGATAGATGCTACGCAGAAATTAAGAGGTGGTGATTTGAAAGCGAAGTCATGGCTATAGTCAGTGTGTGCTGAGCTAGAAGACGAGCAGACACCGAGCTGACCACTTCACTGTGTTGTTTTTAACTTAATTTTTGCAACATTTTTTGTCTTTATGTGTGTATGTGGTGGGGAAGGTTCACACGTGGCCGTCAGGGGCCGACTGTGAGGAAGTCTGTTCTCTCCTTCAACTTCAAGAGGATTTCAGGGATTGAACTCAGGAGACCAGAGCAAGCGCCTCTAACCCACCGAACCCTCTTGCCAGCCCTTCTTTTTAACTTCAGATTCTTTCTGCTTCACCTGCTCTATGCACCCTCTCATCATGGTATTTCACTTTAAACCCTCCCACGTTTCTCTGAGTGACTTTGCAAATTGTCCCCATGCAGACAGCAGAAAAGTGTGGTTCCCAATTCAAAACTGTGGCAAGCTTGCTCTGTGTGGGGAGCTGGAGAAAAGGTGTCCTTGCCCGAGGCAAAGGCATTTATGCCTTCAAGGGAGTTACATGATTAGAGAAAGCAGGCACCATAGAGGGGGTGCTTAGGAGGCTAACTGGAACTTAATCTATTAGAAGACAAAAGGCCTTTGAAAGGTAAATTAACAATATTTATCGAGGCATCAGGTGAGTAGCTGGCACGAGCTTGTGGATAATGAGGCCAAGGTTGAAATGAATTATCATATGGACCAGAGAGCTTCTCGGGGAGAATCCAGTTAACTGTCTATGAGGCTTAAGCAAACATAGAGATGCCTTGAGCCTTAGTCTAAGACCCGGGCTGGCATCCCATTTGTGTTCTTCACGGGACTGTTATGAGGAGCAAATGGGAAGGGAAAAATAACATGCTTTGTAAAATCATGCTCTATAAATATGATCTAATGTTGCCTGATGACAGTATATTAATGGTCAACATATTCCTCTTTCGCTGTGTGTCACCTGGCTCTATCTTGTGGTAGAGGTTCAACCACACTTGACTCAGTATTTTGATCTCCAGTGAGGGAGATTATTTTTGTAGTATGAATACAACCTATACTGTGTGTGTCACGCATGTGAGCGTGCATGCGTGTGTGTGTGTGTGTGTGTGTGTGTGTGTGTGTGTGTGAAGAGGAAGTCAGAGAAAAGTCTTGAGTTCTGTTCCTCAGGTGCTGCCGTTTTTTGTTTTGTTTTGTTTTTTTGTCTTTGTCTTTGTTTTTGTTTTTGTTTTTTAATTAAAGTATGCTCTGTCATTGACAGGAGCTCACCACCTGGGCTTGCTTGGTGAGTGAGCCCCAGGGATTCTTCTTGACTCTGCTTCCCAGTGCTGGGATTACAAGCATACATGAGTGAGCCATGGCCCCAACCCTGCATCCTGTACTTTTAAGAGTTAATACTAGGCCTCATGTTGTCAGTAGTTCTGGGGAAATCCTTTTTCTGGCTAAATCTTTTCTTTTGAAAAAGTTTTAAAATTATCTTATGCTTATTTTACCTTTTCTATTTATTTTGTGTGCATGCATGCGTGCGTGTATGTGTGTGTGTGTGTGTGTGTGTGTGTGTGTGTGTGTGTGGACAACGTTCAGAAGTCAGTTCTCTTCTCCTATCGTGTGGGTCCTAGGAATGGAATTCACATTATTTGGCTTGGCAGGAGGTATCCACAGAGCTACCTCAAAAGTCCTAAGTTTTGTCTTCTAAGCATTTTCTTATGCAGTTGTGTGGTCTTAACCACTGCTTACTAGGGTAGATTTCCCATCTTCTCTACATGAATAAGTCCCAGCATGAGTCACCTTTGAACTTTATCTTTTTGCCTGATCGATAGAAAAGTAGAAATGGGGGTAGCTTAGTATCTACACAGGATGGTGGCTGTGTGGCACACAGACCCACTCTAATTTTCTGCTTGTCATGGGCATTGGGTATTGACCGTTTCTTACTTACAGGGGCTGACTAATGTGTTTTCCAGTGTCTGCTGTGGCTGCTAAGTATTCAAAACAGGGCCAGTCTGAACTCAGGGGTTCTGTGTGTACAGCAGACACACCAGATTGAAGAACTATATAAGAAGAACATATAAGAAAAGAGTATAATGACTTTGTGATGTTGTTTAGCAGCTGAAATGTTTCAGGTAAACTAAAATGTTACTAAAATGAAAATTTCCTGATTTTTAGCTTTTTGGGAGAAGGTACTAGGAAACAGAAATTTCTATTTGTGGCTAATGTTATATTTTTGCACGTGATAAGTGTAGTTTTCAAATACTTCTTAAGATAGTTATACAGGCAGTGGAATATAGTAGCATTCTATAAGAGGGAAGAGAGGGGTCTATGAATTTTGGCTGTTACATCTTAAAGTGTGTGTTTGGAGGAGCCAGCAAAAACAATATAAAAAAAAACAAAGCCAAAACCAAAACCACCACCTCCACCACCACCAAAAACTCACCAAGACAGCAACATCAACAACCAACCATAGAACCTTCGAGTTTATCTAGGTTATTGGTTTATAAACATGCCTGTTTTAGGACCCACTAGAACCATACGTTACTATTATTTTTACAGACTTCCAGGTTCTACATTTTGGATGTGTTGGTTTCATAGGTATTTATTTATTTATTTGTTTGTTTGTTTATATCTATTTGCTTAGTTTTGAGATAAGGACTCATTAAATAGCTCTTGGTTGGTCTGGAACTCAGTATATGGGCCAGACTGGTTTGAACTCACAGTTCTGTTTAGGATCAAAGTGCTTAGGATCAAAGGCCTCTACCACCATCCATGGCCCTGGACTATGTGTTTTTAAAAATATCTTTTGAAATTAGTATTCACTTTTTTAAAGATGTAGTTTTTTTATGTGTATGTATATCATGTGTGTACATTGCTCTAGGAGGCCAGAAAGAGGTTGTTGGATCCCCTAGAGCCATAGTTATATATGGTAAGTTACAGCTATCCCATAGGTACTGGAGAACCCTAACCTGTATTCCCTGCAAGAGGAGCAAGTACCCTTAACTGCTTCGCTGAGCTCTCTCTCTAGGCTCTGGACTATGAAGTTTTAATAGGCAGCCCAGTAGTATAGATCAGTGGTATAACACTAATCTAATATGTGGATGAATAAGTAAGTAGATAAATAAATCAATAATTTAAAAACGTACAATCTGGGTTTAGTGGCTGGGTATAGGCAGGGTGATCAAGAGTTTAAAAGCCATCCGTTGGTTACACAGCAAGTTCAAGGCCAGCCTGGGTTATATGAGACCCTGTCTCAAA
>NW_022196911.1:40920789-40926605 GCF_008632895.1 Mastomys coucha | reverse complement strand
AAAAAAAAAAAAAAAAAAAAAAAAAAAAAAAAAAAAAAAAACATTTCCTGGCAGAGACTTTCCTAGGGAGACAAGTTGTTACTGGCAAAAGGCCACAGCACATGCTGATCTGAGATTATATTTCATGTTACCGATCTCCAGCGGTTTTTTGTTCTACTTGGCCTCGGAGACCTGAGAAACTTCTGAGAACTCGCCAGGCATGCTGGGAGAGTTTGGGTTTGGCTCAGCAGCCCCCTCTGCTGTCAGAATTCCAAGGTTCAGTTCAGCAGAGCCAGCAGGGGATCTGGGAGGGGAGTGAAGACAGACACCCATGGATGATAGCGGTAACCATAGCAATGAAACCTGTTGATACCTTGAGGGCCACCGGAGGTGAGATTGCAGACCGAGAGCCTTAGAGCCAAGGGAGCTGTGGAGATCATTTGTCCCCTGCAAGCTCTTCTAGAGAATTTGGACAAATTCTTAGAGCTCCTCAACATCAGTTTCCTCCTCTGAGCAGGGGAACAATGACCTCCTGCTCTGTCATCTTTCCACATTGAAGACTATGGCAGTCTTAGTAGAATACAGAGGGTGCTTTTGTCTGGCAAATGCTGCCAGCAAGTGACTGAACCACGAGAAGCTCTGGTCTCTTAGTTGAGGTGGATCAGACAATTAGCCAAACAGAGGAGAGGTGTTCTCAGCCACTTCTAGGAGAACGGAATGGGCCATATTTATAAGGGTAGTTGAGGTTGGTTTTCTGCCTGGATGAGTTAAAGTCAGAGACTGTGCCCTCCTGATACATTACTTTCTTATGTATTTAGCTCATTTTTAAAGCTAACTTTTACAAGGAAAGCTTTCGTGTCCCATAGACTGGCCTCAAACTTGTCTAGCAGCTGAGGATCACCTTCTGATTCTTCTGTTTCTGCCTCCTGAGTGCTGGGCTTACAGATGTGTGCCCTGACCCCCATTTGTAAGGTGCTGTTGATAGAACTCAGGCTATCATGCCTGTTGGGTAGGCAAAGTCTCCACCACCCGATGGAGCCACCTCGACTGAGCACCTCTTGCATGGCTGACACTGTGTGAGAAGGCATGCTAAGGCAAATTAGATGCTCTTGTTTTGTCTTTGGCTCTTGATGTATCTTGCATGTTTCTGTTGCCAGAGATGCCTTCAGTTTGGCGTTATGGTGTATAACACCTCAACCAGGGGATAGAATATTACCTGCTATAAATTGGGAGTTGGTTATGTGTCAGGCATTTCTTGTGTACTATCTTGTTCAGTAATCAGAGCAGAGGAGGAAATAGATCTGAGTTAACAGAGCAGGAAGTGGTGGTGGTGTGTTCATGCCTTTAGCCCACATGGAAAATTACTTGTTTTTGTGAAAGGCTATAAAGTTCTAGGCAAAATACATTTACTTAGGTGTGTTCATTAGTGCTACCTATAACAGTGAAAATAACTCCAAATAGACAAAATGTGTAAGTCCATAGCAGCACACTTTAAAGAAACTAGTATTTGTGTCTGAATGGGTTTGTACATATGAATGCCGTGCTTGTAGAGGCTGAAAGGGGGCAGAAAATTCCCCTCGTGTGTGCTATGGGTGCTGGGAATCAAATTCCGGTCCTCTGCATGAACAGCATGCATTCTTATCTGTGGAGCCATCTCTCCAGCCCTGCAACGGACTATTTTTGAAGGGTATTTGATGAGCTGGAAAATGCTGCTAATGTCATTTCATAGCAGAAAGACATAGTAGGAGGAAAGATGAGAGCGGTTCCCGGGTAGTTCGTTGTACTTTGGGAGAGCCTTGTTTCCTTTGTGTTTCCAGTTTCTTAAACTTTTCCCAATGTCAGTCCCCCACCTCCCCTGTGAGTAGGCCAGAGGAAGCATCAGGTGTCATTCCTTAGACACCTTACCCATTTTTTTTTTTTTATTTGAGACAGGGTCTCTTATTGGCTTCAGACTTGCCAATTAGGTGTGGAAGATGGCACAGGCAAGGGAACAAATGGCCAGTGAGCTTAAGGACCTGAGTTTAAGTCCTACGTAAAGCTGGGTGTAGGTGGTACATGTATGTCTGTAATCCTGATATTTCTATGGAAAGGTGGGAGACAGAGACAGAAGAATTCCTGAATACTTGCTGGCCACTACAAACAAAAAAGAGACTCTACTCCGTCTCGAGGTGGAAGGCAAGGTCCAAGGAATGAGGTTGTTCTCTGGCTTCTATATGTGTTGTGGCTTGTGCACACCCCATTACAAAAACCTGCAAGTACACACACACACACACACACACACACACACACACACACTCACACACGAGATAAAACAGGCAGAGACTATTATATCTGGCTTTAAACAATGACAATAACAAAAAAAAAAAAACCCAAAAAACAACAATACCACAATAATAAAGTGGGTTCTCCGGGGCCAAAGTCACAACAAGCACTTGACCAACTGTGTTCCTGTCTACCACCCAGCTGAAATTTTATCATGATGATTTCTAAACATACAAAGAACTTGAAAGTAGGTCACTGCCTGAAGGCATGGAGCTGAGCAAAGAGTGTTGGCGGTGGGGGTCTGAAGAAATGTTACTGTGAGACCAGATGTGAGGGCTAAAGGGTAAAGTCAACAAAGGTGTGGAAGGAAAGTAAGACTTGTAGCTGTAGCTGGGGATGAGACAGTTGAGCTGACCAGGTAAGAGAGAGGGCAGGCAAAATTCTGGAAAGGCAAGGTCAGTTTCTGCAGGCTCTGGCTTGCTGGCTCCCATGAAGCGATGCACCGCTCTTTTTGCTCTCATACATATCTTGTTTCTTATTCAGCTCTAAGTTAAAATGACATCTAACAAGAGTATTTCAGGCCACTCGAAAGATAAGTAGGTGAGGGGCTACTTATGACATAATCCAGAAAGACTGCAGCTACATCTTGGCAACTATGGTAAGAGTCCGTTCTCTGTCGAAGTGAAATTGTCAGCTGGTTATGCCTTCGTGAGAACAGAGAAGACATGGTTTAGCTAAAGGCTAAGAGATCCTGGCAAAAATCTATGTCTAACAGTACTTCAAGGTCAATGAGTGACGGGGCTGGCCATGGCTGGCCATGTCTAATGGTGAGAACACAGTCAAAGTCAATAGCTATCAAAGTAAGTCAGAGAGAGAGAGTGAGGACATCAAGGCATGACCATTCTTCTAATGACAGGAGCAGCACGTGTGCAGCACATGAGTCTGTCCCTGGTTGGGGCTGGGGCACAGGTCTTGAGCTTGTTGGTTCTCTGTCAGCTCAATATTGAAGGTGCTCAGAGAATTAACTAGTCTCAATAGAAATCACCCCAGTCTTTGCTCATTTTCTACTGTAAGTCCTATAAAAATCCTTACATGAAGAAGCCTAGTGGCCACCCATTTGTGTTGTCCCGTCTCCCATACTCTCCTTCCCCCATGCACCACAGGAGATTTATTTTTCTCACAATCCTTCCTTGGTTCCCTCTGGAACTTTGCTTGTTTTCTTTGCCAAACCTTCTCTCTATAATAAGAGCTCCTTTTTAGGGCAGTCAAGAGACCTTGCTGCTGTTGGGAAAGACTTGGGTTCAATCCCCAGCATCCACCTGGTGGCTCACAACCTTCTTAATTCCAATTCCAGGGGGTCTCACTCCCTCTCTTGGTTTCTGGCAGCACCAGGTCCACAAAACTATGCGCAGACAAAGCACTTATACATGTAAAAGGCATGAAAAAAATTAAAACAACAATATCCCCCAATCCTTGAAGAACGCATTGTATTTGTTGTGAATTTTGCTCTTCAAGATTGTGAGATTAAAAACCCAAACCAGTGCCAGGCAGTGGTGGCGCATGCCTTTAATCCCAGCACTTGGGGGGCAGAGGCAGGCAGATTTCTGAGTTCGAGGCCAGCCTGGTCTACAGAGTGAGTTTCAGGATAGCCAGGGCTACACAGAGAAACCCTGCCTCAAAAAACAAAACAAAACAAAACAAAACCCATATCAAACTGTTATCTCAGTAGACATTTTGTGAGTGACCATGAGTGTCTGACCTGCTAACTCCATCCAGTTATGCACACCGGAGCCAAATGTCACTTGTCAACTTCGCATTCCAAGATACCCAATTCTCTCATTTCAGAAAGGTCCAGGCTTCAGAGAGACCACAGAGTATAGTAAGGAGAACTTAAGTATGGAGTTAGGTTCATACCCAGACAAAGCTCTCTTCCTGCTCATTCATTTTGGGTAAGGGCTCTCATCTCTGCTCAAGCTTCTCTCCCTGCTGAATGAAGAAACTCTTCACTTTGTGTGTTTTAAACTAGAAGAAGATACAGCCATCATTGTTTATGAAGGTACCTGGGTAGCCTTTTGTCTTGGTATCCAGGATTTTTAATTTTCCAATCAGACCACAGAACAGACTGACTTAGTGATTTCTTCCTAGCCGAACTCAACGAAGAGACTCAAACAAAGAGACATCTATGTCACACATCTGCTGGGACCACGTAGCTTGTGGGTTTTCAGAGATTGTAACCAACAAAAGAACAGAAATGAGCTCTGTGGGAGACCTGTGGGAGGGAGACTAAAACTCTTCCACTCTTCAATTTTTACTAGCAAAAGCAGTAGCTTTAAAAACCATATTGCCGGGCTGAAGAGATGGCTCAGCGGTTAAGAGCACTGGCTGCTCTTCCAGAGGTCTTGAGTTCAATTCCCAGCAACCACATGGTGGCTCACAACCATCTGTAATGGGATCTGATGCCCTCTTCTAGTATGTCTGAAGACAGTGACAATGTACTCATACGTAAAATAAATGAATAATAATAAAAAATTAAAAACAAACAAACAAACAAAAAGCCATATTGCCAGTTACTTAGTTTTACCACAGAGCTGTTTGTTGTACTGGACTATGGTTTGCCCCAGACTCAGGCACCAGCTTCCTTGAAATTCATTTGTTACTCATAGGGTGATTTTATGTGGATCCATCTCATGCATGGAAACTTTCCTCCACTCTGAGTTATGGGATGGCAACTTATTTTATCAAAACTGCATGATCTCTATTGTTATGAAAACAATGCATGTCTCAGTCATAACTTAACCCCATCAATATCTTTCATGGCTATTCACTAGAAATTTTGTGGCATTGGTATGCTTTTCTGCTTAAATTTACATTAAGAATGTTTGGAAGGCGTTGTGGTTAAAGATATGGCACAGTGGTTAAGACCATTGGTTATTCTTTCAGAGGATTGGAGCTTGAATCTCAGAACCCACATGGTAGCTAATAACTGTCTGTAACGACAAGTCCAGAGTACCAGATGCCCTCTTCTGACCTCCTCAGGCCCTGTTTGTATGTGACGCACAGGAAAACATGTAGTCAAAACACCCAAATACATGAAATTTAATAAATAAATAAATATTAATTTCCCCTATAATATTAACAATTAAGAATTTAGACTTCCTTCAAACCTGTTTGCTTGTCTGTATATACTCAGGAATCTTTTACAGGTGGTTTGATTGAATAAGACAACAAGAATGGAAATTAAAAGAAGTGAAACCCCTTTAACCCATCTTGAATTTTATTTCTTTTTGTGTGTACCTATGTATGTTATGCAAGCATATATGCCATCTATGTGAAGGCCAGAGGTTAATAATGTTCAATGTCTTCCTCAATTGCTCTCCAGATTATGACTATAATTATTATGATTATGATTGTTGAGACAGGGTCTTTCACTGAAACCATATTGCACTGGTTTGGCTACGTTGGTTGGCCAGCATACCCCAGGGGTGCTTCTGTCTCTGACTCCTCGTTGCTGGATTATCTATGACTTCCCACTGCTGGATTATTATACATGCTCTGCCAAGTACAGCTTTTTTTTT
>NW_022196911.1:40894213-40920688 GCF_008632895.1 Mastomys coucha | reverse complement strand
TTTTTTAATGCTAAGGGGACCAAACTCAGGTCCTCATACTTGACTGACAAGTGCTTTACAAACTGAGCCAGCGATTGCTTGAAATTTCTATTGTTCCCTGACCCAAATTTCTATAAAGCTCTCTTTTTCCTTGCATGCTGTAACCCTCCTAGACTTTGCAGAGGACCACTCTTGAATTAACTTCTCTGCCTGGAGATCATGAGTCAGGAATTTTACTTCAGGCTCATTCAAAAAGTTGTGAGTGCCTGTGAGAAAGCCTTTTAGGAATCTCTTGAGTTTTCTGACATGTCTCACGGTGTAGCAGATTAAAATGACTTCAGAATTCTCTGAAGACATAACCTGGGCCCACCTTTCCATGTCTGTTTTTCGGGGCCAGGATTCACTTGGAATCAGGAGGAATTTGCTGTCAAGCTCTGCTGAACTAAGGCATAGAAAACATGGAAGAAATACTGTTACATTTTTTTTTTGTCTGTGTTTTAGACAGGGACTTACTGTGTAGTCCAGACAAGCCTGGATATCGTTTTTATAGCCTAGGCTGCCCTGAATCCCATGATCCTCCTGCCTTGGTCTCTTGAGTGCTGAGATTACAAGCACGCGTCACCAAGGCTGGCATTGTTGATTCATTCTTATGCTTTCCAACACAAATTTGGTTCAGAGCCTTTGCGGCTATGAAGAAATTCTTTGAAAGCAAAATGTAAGAGAGCTCTGTTTATTGAAAAACCCTTTCATTCCTTGTCTGAAGCCTCTTTGTTCATGTGCTATCTCTGCTCCTTCTACTTTATTTATACAACAAAGTCAATATTGTACCCCACTTACTATCATTTACTGTGGTAGGGAAGATGCTTGGATTGTAAACTGTGGCCCTAAAGGCACCGTGGCATAATAGAAGGACCGAGAATTCAGTTTCATATTCTGGAATCGAGGCTTGGGTTTTACTAATGTCCTCTCAGACCTTGCACCAATCATGTCTAAGGAAAAGACTTGGACATCATACTGCAGATGAGATACTTGAGATAGTAAGCCTCTGGCAGAGTTTAGCTGTAGTTGACATGAAAGTGTATTTTAGTCAACATTTCTACTTAGGAGGTAGAGGGAGAAAGCTGAACTCCCCAAAGCACAAGCTAAATGGCTCCTGAAAGGAGGGGGATTTTGTTCAGAATGGTACACTACTGAGGATACACACTAGCTAGTGCTTTTCCTGAAGGATGTGGGGCAGGTGATGTGGTTGACATGTTGAGGATTTTGAATAGGAATGATCAAGTCTTCAAATTCTGTTCTGTCCTTTAGTGGGATGCATGTAAGGTAGTTTGTAATAAAGAGTTAAGCCTTCCTTCTTACATGGTTGTGAGGCTCCCGTGAGCTAAGGCAGTAGTCAGCAGAATGATCCAACTTTTCTCTAGTCCTCCATAGCTGATGCTGAGAGCTAGGCTAGAGATTTGGATGATGTAATTAGCTAGGCGTTCAGAAGTTTCTAGTGTCTGTTGAAACAGAGTGTGTCAATTGGGATTTCTAACTCTTCACACAATTGGACTCTTCAAGCTACAGATGAGTACCAACAATAAGACCATAGCAGAGATTAACTGTAATAGGTACCTAGTCGTTGCTCTGGGGTAAGTGCTGACCCATTCACTCTGAAGCCAGTAGGTTTTGGCTTTCTTTTCTTTTTCTCTTTTCTTTTATTTTCCTTTCTTTTCTTTTCTTTTCTTTTCTTTTCTTTTTTCCTTTCCTTTCTTCTCCTTTCTTTTTTCTTCTTTTTTCTTTTCTTCTTTTTTCTTCTCTTCTCCTTTCTTTTCTTTTTCTTTTCCGTGTCTTTACTTTTCTTTAAGACAGGATCGATTATGTAACTCTGGTGTCCTCAAAATAAGTATGTATTCTAGGCTGATATACATATACATGAGATACACTCACAGAGATCCCCTTGCCTCTGCCTGTTGAGTGGTGGGATTAAAGGCACGTGTCACCATGCCTGGCTTAGGTTTTGGATCTTAAATGACCCCCAAAGGGCTAAATACTCTTGAGAGGTGGTGTCTACTGAAAAGATGGACCATTAAGTCATTGGGGGTATTTCCTTAAAGGAGACACTGAGAGTTTGCCTCCTCCCGTCTTTGTTTCCTGCTTAGCTGCCAGAAGGCAAACAAGGTCTTTCCTATAATGCCCGCCCCCCTACCTGCCCAATCCCCTCAGTACAATGTCTGGCCTCATCACAGGGATGAGTAGCCCTTGATTGACACCACTGAAACCATGAACAAAATAAATCTCTGCTCTTCACGAATTGGATATTTTGTGAGAGCAATGGGAAACTTCCTGTTGCATGTAATTTTAAAACTACACTTCCACCTTTCCTGGGAGCTTGGCTCATGCTCTGACCTTCTCCCTGTTCCGTTCGTTCCAACTCAGTCGGAACCATCACCCTAACCCAGGAAAGCGGGGAGCTGCTGTCTATGCTTCACCAGTTCCCTTTTGCTTCTCTTTTGTTCCTCCTGGCTAGCTTCACCAAGATACCAGCTACCGCCTTTGCCCAGGAGCTGTGTTACCAGCCAGCCCACCCCGAGACCTTTGAATCCGTGGATAAAAAACACACACTCAGCCTTATATTTCAGAATTTGCCTGCTAGCACAATTGCTGGGCACAGAATCTTTTGACCTATTCTTCTCAGCTATCAGCTAGTTCCTGTCAACCTCCTTGGGCCCTCACCCTTGGCGGAGGCTGCAGAGGGATCCTAGGTACCCCGAGGGCTTACATGACTGCTGCTTTTTCTCTTTCTTGAGTCCCTTTTTCCTCCTGGGTCCCCGAAGGCCCATCTTTACCCCTTGCCCAGCAATTAGTTTCTGCCTTCTTTATTGACCAAATCAAGAACCAATTAGGGAATTGGTTTTTAGTAGCAGTGCCTCCCTCTACGGCTCCTAACCACGGAAGGCTAAGATGTCTAGAGCTTACTGAAGGAACTGCAGAGCAGAAAATTCATTCACATATGACTGTTGTGTATGTGCCATGCCTGCTCAATCTGTCTGGTTCCCTCTATGAGCCAACAGAGTGTTTCAGCACCACGTGGATACAAGTGTTGTATCCAGGTTTGTGGTATGTGTGGCTGAGATGGAGAGAATTATGCTTGAATTTTTAAGTTGTGATGTTGACAAATCAGGATATAAACACTTAAAGCAAAACAAACGAACCAAAAGCCCAAGTAGACATCTGCTTGCTTAACTGATCTCATATGGATTTGTGTAACTTAAAAAGCTCTATAAGCTGGGTACAGTGGGGCATGCCTATAGTCCTAGCACTTGATAAGTGGAGGCAGGAGACAAACAGGAGTTTGCCTGTACAATGAGCTCAGGGCCAGCCCAGGGTACATGAGACTGTCTCAAAAAGTCTGAAATAAACAAAAAAAGAAGTGAAATTATTTTGATTTATGAACATGACCCATCTAATAATTTAAAGAATCATTTTTATTTCATGTGGCTAAGCATTTTTCCTGAATGAATATATGTGTACTGCATGAGTTGCTGGTGCCAATGGGAGTCAGAAGAAAACACTGAGTCCAGTTCCCTGAACCTGGGTCTTCTGTGAGAGCAGCAAACACTCTTAATGACTCAATCTCTCCAGCCCCAACTTCCAATTTCTGTGAATTCCAGGTTAGGCTTGAACTTCAATCTTACTGCTTCCATTTCTTGAGTGTTGGAATCACCGGCACAAATGCCACTATACATAGTAAGAACCATTCCTATTCATCGATCGCTCCCCACCCCATCTCTCCATCCCTTCTTCCCTCCTGTGAAGCACATTGAACATGTCTGCTTTGTGTTCGAAATGAAATATAAGGAATAAAAACTGTCTTTGAAACAGCAGACGAGGCCCCCCAGGACCTGGCTGACATTTCCTCTTTCTGTCTAGCCTCACCTCTCGTCATTCTAGCTCTTAATCTTCAAGCCCACTGAAAGTTTTCCCTCCCTCTAACTTTCAGAGACACTATAGCCTCTTAGCTCAGACTGGCCTCCTTCTGAAGCCTCTTTCATTTCCCCTTGTCTTTCACCTTTGTTTCCTGACTTTCTACTCAACCTCAGCTTAGAGATGACATTGGATTGATTTTCCTGGACACCTCACTCCAAGTGTCCCCCTGCCAGGCTGCTATATCGCAGCCACTTTCCACCTCTCTCCCTTATCAGAGCATAAACTTGAGGAGAGCCTTCCATGGTGGCAGTGGTGTGGTGATGGTGGGGCTATGTCTTTTTTTTGTTCTTTTGTGTCCTACCATGCTTGGTAACTCTTTCTAACAGACTGGCACTCTGCCCGCAGGCCAAATTTACCTCAGTCAGCCTTTTCTACCCCACCATTTGTTTTAATTGCACAGTTGTACATGACCGAGCAAACGGCAGACAGGTACCTGTAATCAAACAGTCCGGAGAATTTAAGCACTTTCGTTCCTTCTCGGAGCAGTCAGTGAGCCTTGACAATAGGTAATTTAAATTCTGGACAACGAGTTTGCAAGCTGCTTCATTGGCTACATTTGGAGAAGAGCGGAGAAACCCTGGCCCTTTGATAATTAGACTGAATCAGTTTTCATAATTCTACTTTACTCACTAGAGTGGTTAGCAAACTTCATTATCGGCAGCTTGATGAGAAAGCTTTATGCATGTAATATGGATCTGGCAAGTAATTTCTCTCTGCAAGGAGGCTAAGGCCGTGCCACACGGAAGTGTTTCTGAGATGAGATGGTCTTACACTTTTTCGTCATTGTAAATAGTTTCAAAGTGGGGGCAGGGTAAAGCCTACAATTAGTGTTTTGTCTGTGTATGTTTGATCCAGAGAAAGGACAGTAGATTGTCACAGTTGAAAGCAGCCACCGCAGACTGGTGTAACCTAGTCGGCCCAAATCTGCTGAAATTGTAATTTGATATTTTTTCTTTTGCTCTGTGTATCTGGAACATTGCCGGAAGCCAAATGATGCTCCATAACTAAGGGGAACATATCTTTAAGAAATTTCCAGAAAAAAGATACGTGGCTGATCTGTCAAGGACTCAAAGCAGCTTGGGCCTCCCCTCTTTGTAATAGCCATAAATTACTCTTTATATATCTTTCTAACCCATAATAGCCTGCAAGCTCTGTCAAGGCAGAGATGATTTCTGTCTTTGCTTCTGAACTCTCAGCATACACAAGAGGCATGTTGTTGGCTGGACAATTGATTGATGTGGATGGATACAGTTCTGTAGTGATATCTATTCAAGTTTTGTCTTCTGCACTCAGCCTGACTCTATTCTGAGTTAGGACTCTGTAGTTTGTCTGAGACCTTGCTTCACACTATGGTTCAGTTACTATAGCTATGGAATAATCTACCTCAAAAAGGAGTGTGTATGTATATGCTCGTGCATGTGTGCTATGACCCACATGTGGAGGTCAGAGGCCAGCTTATAGGAATCAATTTTCTCCTTACTCCATGTGTGTCCCAGGGTTCAAACTCAGAGCATCAGGCTTACCAGCAAGCACCTTTATCTGCTGCGTCATCTTGGTGACCCCATGTTTGCTCTTGCTGGTAATGGTTGGCAGTTTGGAGTCCAAATGATCAGGATGGAATTATCTGAGACCTATACCTAGCCTAGGAACCCTGAACATTATGGACCAGGTCAACTGGCCTTAGATATCTCTTTCTAGCTGTATGTACACTTCTAGTTGCCTCTTGACCATATTGGCCTCAGGATAAGTTGGATTATTTTAACGTGACAACCCAGAGCTCCAGAATTCTTTCCTAAGAGGAAAATCATGTAGAATTTGTACTGAATTTTATAACCCAGCCTCATAAATCTCAAGGCTGTCTTACAACTGAATTGTGTCTATGGAGAGAGTAAGGCCAGGCTAGAATCTTTAGAAACCTTGTATTTTTGTGGGCATGATGTTGGTAACCTTGCAAACATGTTTTGAATGTCTCCGCTGACATTATCACCGTCTTGGAAGTTTTGAACAAAATTTGACCAAAATCTAAAATAAAGTTCAGACTTGAACCATGGTTTTGAACCAGATAAAAATTTGTGTGGATAAAAAAAACCCAGGGTGTGATTGTTCCTCCTGACTGGACAAAAGAGGTATGGTGTGAACAAGGACTCTTCTCACCACAGTGCAACTCCTTCGAATGGGGATGCCAGCGGGTCTGTTTTTGTTTGTTGGATGGAGGTACGAATGTCTCACAAATGAGGAGGTCAGCCTTTGACATCAGTAGATGTTCTACTGTTAGATACACTTTCATGGCTCCTCATTTGTTGCCACTGAATTCTGGCTTGTTTGGAACCGACCTTACGATAACTTTCCCCTGATCTTTCCTTCTCCAACTTCCTCCAAGGTTGTAGAAAATGTCTATAATACAGTCAATAAGCATGGAGTTCCATGTTGCTGGAAAGCTTGCTAGCTAACAAGCGAGAATTCTATTACGGAGCCACCCAGAACTGATTTTTATCTAATGGAATTACTGCTGACATTGAAGTAAAGTATCATATTATTAAAAATTCTTAGTATTCTCATACCTAACTTGAATAGTTATGACTTACAGTATGAAGTCTTGGTGAAGATGTGGCCTATCAACCATGGGTATGGGATTTAAGAAGTATCTGATGTTCTTGTGACACATTGCACGAATCTCTATTAAGATAAATTATAGGTTAATAATATATAGTGCAATGTGTGTGATTTTTATTTTGTTTTTGCCAGACTAAGGACTAAAGAGGTTTTTTTTTTTCTAAGACAGTAAATATTTTGGAGTTTAATAAGCACCATTGGTAAGATCTCAGTCTGCCATTTTAGCTCCAAAGTAGCCACAGGGGCTGGTGAGATGGCTCAGCAGGTAAAGACATTTTTGATAAAAGCCTGGGAATCTGAGTTGGATCCCCAGAGTCCACACAAGGAGAGAGAACCAACTCTGCAAAGTTGGCTTCTGACCTCCACACATGCACCATGGCACATGTGCCCATATATGCATACACTACACACTACACTAA
Organism: Mastomys coucha; assembly: GCF_008632895.1. NCBI lineage: Eukaryota > Metazoa > Chordata > Mammalia > Rodentia > Muridae > Mastomys > Mastomys coucha. The sequence continues at coordinate 40,913,708 of NW_022196911.1, read as the reverse complement.
CATACAGCATACACTAACACATGCACAGTGAACACAGAAACAAACAGCCAGCCACAGACAATAATATATGGGTGGAAGGTTATGGTGTCTTCCAGTGAAGCTTTATGTGCAGATACGGGTGATGGGCAGTGTTGGGTTCTTGGGTCTTAGTCTGCCAACTAGTGTTCAGAAGTAAGCAGGCAGCCTATCAGTATGGACCTGAGGGAAGAACAGTGCTGTGTAATGGAAATAAAGATGCTGAAAGAGGAGCCAGAGTCAAACAGGCAAGGGATGGAAGAGACAAGAGGTGAGGGAGTACAGTGCATGTGGTAGGAAAAACAGCACCCACTGGAAGAGTAAAGAGGGTGAGGGACTCTGAGATGGTGCCTAAACTGTGCCATGCTGGACTTGAGACTTAGGGACCTAGTGGGCAGCAAAGGGAGGGAGGCTTGCTCTGACTTCCCATGTCTTCCTAGAGATAATCTTCTAAAAGGACCCAACAGTCACAAATCTCCTCCCTGGGGCTCTTGCCCAGTAGGGAGGAGTAGATCCTGGTATATGAGGGAAGACTGGAGAGCACCATCCCCAGGCTGTCTGTCACAGGTGGGGTCCCCTGTTCTCCTCAGAGTCTACTCACTGTTTCCTCAGATCTCTTGCTTTCCTTATGTAAGTGTTTCTTTGCTGTGCCAAAGCAATTCAGAGCCTTTAAAAAGGAGAAAGATGTTCCCTTTGACTCCTTCATTTCAGTCTGTAGCTGTTTGTTCTTGTTACCCTGTGCTGGTGCTAGGCAGGGTCGCGTGGTGAACCAACTCAAATATAGTTATCTTGCTTTGGCCAGGAAGCAAAGAGGGTGAAGGAAAGAGAGAGATAGAGATAGAGAGACAGAGAGACAGAGTGAGACAGACAGAAATAGATACACAGAGAGACAGACACACAGAGAGATAGAGAGCAAAACAGACAGAGACAGACATATATACAGAGAGACAGAGATAGACAGACAAACAGACATACATACAGAGATAGAGACAGAGAGAAAGACAGAGACTACATCTCTGAATGGTTCTACCCTCTCCCAATAGTAGTATAGGCCAGTGACCAAGCCTTTATCGTATGGACTATTGGGGAACATTCAAAATGTAAACCATAACATACCCCTAACTGCTTATATTTCACTTTCCTTGTATCCTATGAACAGAGCATGTAAGATTCCAGATCTCTCTCTCTCTCTCTCTCTCTTTCTCTCTCTCTCTCTCTCTCTCTCACACACACACACACACACACACCCACACACATACACACACACCAAATAATTTTTCTTTATGTGACATTCATAACATATTTGTATACATTTTCTTCTCCTAGTTTTCTTCTGTCTAGTTTTAGTTTATTTTACAGACACAGTTATTAAATCCTTAGAAATAGAGTGAAAGTCTTTTGTGATAGAGAAGAGGTTAACATTGAAGAAATGAAGGCTTAGGTTAAACTATGTTTTTTTTCCTGTGTAGTAAGCTTTTCATAAAAGGTACATGTTTTACATTATTAAAAAGATATTGGCTGCAGCTCAGACTCTCAGTTGGCAAGGCTGGTAACACCAATAATGCCAGCCATTTACCCCTTTTGAAATCCTACATTCTATATAATAGGGATACAGTACTGATTCTTGACATTCATGGCAAGATGACCCTGGTACCCGGGTCCACTTGTGGGTTGTTTGAGAAGTCTGTGGAAGGATCCAGGCTTCAGCACTGGAACCTGAGTTAGTCTCTTCTAGTCTTCCAGCTTGCTTCCAATGACCTTCAAACCAAAGTGCCAAAAGGTTGGTCCTCTCCATTCTGCAACAGTTTAGCTAACTGCAAGTATTGCCTCCAGAATAGTCTGCCCAGATGTCCTCTGGACAGCTAGTGGAGCATTTTTGGTTCTATCTGGATGGAGCCTATCTCTCCTCCAGGTCTGGCCTCTAGGGTAATTCATTCAGGGATGTGGGATGTGTGTAAACAAGCAAGGTTCTGCCTCCCCCTTTCTGGAAACTTTGCTTTATGGTCTTGACACAAAGACTTGCTGGGAAGGAATAAAAACTACTCATTCCTTCCTAGACAAGTACAAATAGATGAGTAGATTATCTTGCTACAAGGCACACTAAATAAATATTCATGCTGTGTATGTAAAATACCCTTTGCTGCTAAACAAAACCCACAAGGAGGAAGAAACGAAATGGTTCATGAGAAAGTTGGCTTGGTTTTATTTTCTCAGTGAGTGTAGGACATGTTTCACGGATGCAAAAACATATTTCCTTGGCGAAGGAGATGTTCACACTTTAAAAGCGAGGAGAGTACAAATGAGATTTTTTTTCTTAATTGGTTTCAGTATAGGAAGAAGAAATGCTTCTGCAGATCTGTGAGTTTGCTGGCTTTTTTGTTTGTTTGTTTTTTTCTTCTTTGAACTTGTAATTATGAGGAGTTTCTTCTGAGTTCCTGAAAGTGGGTCAGCTGTTTGTGATGCAGTCATATCAGTATTTCTGAATCCTGATCATCTCCAGGAGGCACTGAGGAATCTGTCATTCTTTGCTATTCAGGTGATGTGACTAGACTAAGACCTTCTGCCATCTGTACAACCCTCCAAGTATGGTGGTGCTGTGCAAGGCTCTGTTGAATTGAAGTGTTGGATCTGGGGAGGTGACCAAGAAGGTAAGAATACTTCCTGTTGAAGCACAAAATTCTGAATTGAAATCCCCATGTAAAAAGCTAAGAGTGGTGAAGTCCATGCCAGTAGCTTGTCAGTGACGGAGACAGGAGGATTACTGGTGTGTGTTGGCTGTTAGCCTAGCTCCACATTCAGTGAAAGACACTGTCTCAAGGGAATAAAGGGGAGAATGCTAGAACGAAGTACCTGACATCATCTTCTCATGGCTGTGTGCATGTGTACACACATTCAACACACATGCACATGAAAATTCGAAAGGAATATGCTAGAGCATTTTCCTTCTAGCTCGTTCCTTAATTAATTGTATAAGCTTTAGCCAAGGCTGCTTTTCTCTAAATAGAGGCGATGAGTGTGTCTCTCTGTTGAGGTCGAGGATAGTATAAAGAGGATTGGTAAGAAGCATGAACATGAGGTTGGATTGGGTTGTCCCATGTTTACATCTCTGCTGCCTGTCAACTCAAGGATCACTGACTAAGCTGTTGACCTCTTAGCCCCAGTTTTCTGATATGGAGGACAGAACCAACCAGGACCTGGCTCATAGGGATGCTATAATAGTGTAACAAGTGATAAACTATTGTAGTTAGTGTGGAGGATCCAGCAAGCAGGAGAGGGGGTTTGGAAGCGGTGTGGCTGTGGAAGCCAGAACTGGGGACCACTCTCGTGGCAGACAACTTGGCCTGTTGCTCTCGCAGAGTCCGTTCAACTATTTGTCATGCCGGGACCAGAGTTAAATGATTTTTGGATTGTTTACCACCTTACCACATGAAACAACCAATCAAAATAAGCCAGTCCTTAGAGTTGCTGTCATACAAACACAGTTCCTGTCCAGAATCAAGTATCAGCTAATCAAAACTTACATGATTCAGTCCTTTGTATGATAAGGACCAAAAAGAGGGCAGATGGCCATATAAAGTCACATGGTTCAGCATCTCCAGATGGGCTCTCTTGCACTGAGCTTAACCAGTAAACTAGTGTTTTTCTATTCTGATGTGACGTCGAGGATTCTTTCACCACACATAAGGTAAGGCTTATGGTTCAGCAGAGCTCAGAAATTATGTGTTATTGGAAACAGAAACAAAAATCAGTGTAAAAAAACAGGTGGGACTTTAAGGAGAATAAATGTCACAACAGAGAGGAAATTCAAGATACAAAATTATTTTGTATGGCATTTTAAGTTCTCAGAAAGGTTCCTTGGATGGGTGTCTATATTGTCTGTGCAGATTGATAGTCATTGGAGGACAAATTCTTTATCTTAAGATAGTACGTTTTGGTTATTCATTGCCAAGTAAATCACTTGCCAATTTTACTGATCAACATAGCAGTTCTTTGGGTTAACTAGGCAATTTTGCTTCCTGTGATGGTGGGATTTGCCTGGGGGGATAAGTTGAGGGGGTCATTTTAGCATGGCAGGCATTTTGTATTAGCTGTTGACCGGAACCTAGATGAGATGGCCCGCTCTCAAATCTTCCTTCCACATATTTCCTCTGTATGATTTTAGTTTCTCGTAGTACACACTTAGGTTCCAAGTGATAGGTTCCAGAAAATGGGAATGGCCATCTTTCCTAATTCCCAGGCTCAGAAGTTTTATAGTACTTAGTCTAGAACTGGAGACAATTAGATGTGATTGAAGTTAAGGGTTTCTCATGCTATGTTAAAAAGATCAGGGCATGCTTTTATGTGAGAAGCGAAGATAATGTAACAGAATATTCTGGAAACCATTGGCCTAGCTGGCTCTTCATTATGGATTCATTGGCTGTTTATGGAAATGGAACCCTGTGAGGGCAGCTGACATTCAAATGACCGATACCTATTCCTTCTGTAGAGCGTGGCCTATATTTCATAGGCAGCGATTGGAGCCTGTCAATCATCTTTCATTCTGGGTAGAATGTTTCAGTAATATCTGAAAGATAATATTAAAAAAAAAAACAAAAAAGACTGCCACAGTCACCTTTGGCTCTGACATGTATTAATCAGAAACAAAAGCAGTTGTGTTTAATTTTTTTTTTTTTTGGTTTTTCGAGACAGGGTTTCTCTGTGTAGCCTTGGCTGTCCTGGAACTCACTCTGTAGACCAGGCTGGCCTCGAACTCAGAAATCCGCCTGCCTCTGCCTCCCAAGTGCTGGGATTAAAGGCGTGCGCCACCACCGACCGTGTTTAATTTAATGGTAGTGGGAGGCTTGTTGCACACGTTGGTTACATGCCACACAGCGAAGGATTTCTGGGCAGATTTTCTCTTCATAACTTTTCTTCCACAGCCATGGTTGAGTATGTGTTTTTGGAGATTGTGACTCTCCCCTTTTTATGACAAATTTTTAAAATTACATTTGTTTGTCTATCATGTGGATCTGTAAGTTTGCACACATGCCATGGTGCATGTGTAGAGGCAGAAGATAAGCTGTGTGTGGGCTTGAGTCATTTCACAGTGTGGGTCCTGGGGGTTGAGCTCAGGTTGTCAGTAGTGGTCCCTGATATGTGCCGAGTGCCTTTATTGGCTGAGCATTTTGCCAGCCTCCACTTCTCTTTTCATTCAATTCCGCACCCCTACGCCCCGTGTAGTCGATGTTGTATTTGGAGTTTATTTATTTTCATCTTGCATGCTTTTATTTTTTTCACTGTGTAACATTTTTATGTTCTCTTTCTGGAGTGCCAATCAATTCTACCTCATTTCAACGGTCAGCAGCCCGATGAGGCTCACTGTGCCTTTGTGGTTCTGTTTTCTCCCATAATAAGCTTATAACCTTCCCCCAAGATACTAATATTCCATTCCACTAGTCCACAGAAAGGGAAAATACAACTTGAATTCTTTTTTTAAAAGAAGATTTATTTATTTGTTTTGTGTATGTGAGTATACACTGTAGCTGTACAGATAAGTTGTGAGCCTTTATCTGGTTGTTGGGAATTGACTTTTAGGACCTCCACTTGCTCAGGTCAACCCCGCTCACTCAGGCTCACTCCAGTCCGCCCTGCTTGCTCGATCCCAAATATTTATTTATTATTATTATAAATAAGTACACCATAGTTGTCTTCAGATGCACCAGAAGAGGGTGTCAGATCTTATTACTGGTGGTTGTGAGCCACCATGTGGTTGCTGGGATTTGAACTCAGGACCTTTGGAAGAGCAGTCGGTGCTCTTACCCGCTGAGCCATCTCACCAGCCCACAACTTGAATTCTTAAAAGCTGCTAAATGTTGGGAAAAATTTGATGAATAATCGGCGAGGGAATGATCTGACACCTGGGGCAGTAAGACCCAACTATGATTATCAGCAGAGCTGGCTATCAGAAAACCAATGGCCAGAGTACAAAAGTCTTTGTATTTTAAAACTCTTAATTGATATTAGTTTTTGAAAAATTATTTGATTTATTATGATATCTGTGTGATATGTTTGAGTGTGGACATGTGTGCACCACATCTGTACAATTGACTCTCTCCTTACACTTTTGATCTGGAGTTGAACTCAGGTCATCAGGCACTTTGTACCTTCTGAGCATCTTGCTGGCCAAGAATGAGGGTTTTAAAGAGTCGAGCAGAAGAGACTGGTGTTACAGACCGAATGGGAATAAAGGCATCAGAAACAACCAAAAGATGGATTGGACATTTCAAAGTGACATTGCTCACATGGTGACGAAACATTAGAAAACAGCCCGATTGGTTTATATCAGGTGACTTCACACCACCTCTATGGTGGGAGTATTAAAAATTAGGCACTTCATTCTCATACTAGTTGAAACTAGTTGAAACTGGTCCATTTAGGAAGTTTTGGTGATCTCTCAGAGAAGCAGCTTAGCTTTGGCTGGACGATGTGGAACATGAAGACTGTATAAGTAATTTGATTAATTTTATTTGTTTTATTGTTATCATCATCATCATCATCATCATCATCATTATTATTACTATAGGGGGCGATGCAAGGATTGAACAGAGGTTGTCATGCCTACACTGCAAGCTTTTCCCTTATGAGTCAGGATCTCACTCTAGCCCAGGTTGGTCAGGAACTCATTGTGTAGTCCAAGCTCGCCTCATACTTACAGCAATTTTCCTGTCTCAGCCTCCCAAGTGTTGGGGTTATAGGTGTGAGTCAGAATTACTCCAGTTTGATTTCTTTTTTTTATTGGATATTTTATTTATATTTTGAATGATATCCCCTTTCCCAGTTTCCCCTCTGAAAAAAAAATCCCTGTTCTCTCTCCCCTCCCTCTGCTCACCAACCCACCCTCTCCCACTTCCTGGCCCTGGCATTCCCCTACACTGGGGCACAGAACCTTCACAAGACCAAGGGCCTCTCCTTCTACTGATGACTGACTAGGCCACCCTCTGCTACATATGCAGCTGGAGCCATGAGTCCCACCATGTGTACTCTTTGGTTGGTGTTTTAGTCCCTGGAAGCTCTGAGGGTACTAGTTAGTTCGTATTGTTGTTCCAGTTTGATTTCTTTTAAAGCTATGTTGGAGCCTAGTATATGAGTCCAGTTTAACAAAATGGCCTCTTGTAATTTTTACTTAATACAATTTACTTGGATTAGAGTAAAGGCTAGTAGTATCTAGAAGACAACCACAGTTTAGGGTAACACATGATGTTTGAAGGTAACTATAAGTGCTCACGGCCCAGAAGTTCTTTTGTGAAGTTTTAGAAAGCTGTAAGACAAGAGTGTTCTCATAAGATGCATCTAATGGGGGAACTCTGGACTACAACTCTTTTTTTTTTCTTCTGGTTTTTCGTTCGAGACAGGGTTTCTCTGTGTAGCCCTGGCTGTCCTGGAACTTACTCTGTAGACCAGGCTGGTCTTGAACTCAGAAATCCGACTGCCTCTGCTTCCCAAGTTCTGAGATTAAAGGCATTCGCCATCACTGCCCAGCTGAACTACAACTCTTGAGATAGCTTATATTCTCTTAGGAGAGCAGATAAGCACCCTCTGTGGTGAAAATAGAGACAGACAGCATAGCTTTGTGTCCTGGGACGAGTCCCTGGCTTCAACTTGCTATGAAGCAGTTATGTGAGGGCAACGAAAGCACCAGGTGACTTACCGCTATAAAACAGTACTGATGACTTTCTGAGCTATTCTCACTGCCCAGACATTTTACACAGATTATTGTACTTTGTTCTTCCAAACAAGAACAGAGTTCTTACGAGTGGACTGGACTGCAGCTGCTGGTTCGAGTGTGGTGTCTGCTGAGTGGACTGGTCTGCAGCTGATGATTCATGTTTAGTGTTTGCTAGTGGACTGGATTGAGAACAACAGAGATTGGACTTGCCCCAAAGAACTATTTCTATACATAAGAACAGAGTTCTTATGATAGTAAAGTTTCCTTTTTTATAAGCAGGGTAACTGAGTGATAAAGACATTTAATGTAGTCTTCCCTGAAGCAGAAACTTCTGGTATCTTTAGGAAGCCAGTTATGTCAAGTGATGTTTTGCTGGAGCACACAGGTGAAAGGATGTTTTGCTAAAGCAGACACGTGAAAGAATGTTTTGCTGAAGGAGACATAGGTAGAAGGATAGCTTGCTATAGCAGACATGTGAAAGGACATATGATGCTTAGAAAGAATAAAAATATGACCTCACAGACAGTGGGAGCTTGAGCATTGGTTTGCTTTGCTCCACCTCCCTATTCTTTGCTGACGACACGCATGCATTGGCTCGCCTTACAGTGTATTGCTAAACTTCGATTGTGGTGACTTCATAGAGAAAAGCTTGCCAAAGTACATCTTGTGAGGTTCCTTCAGCTTCCACTGACTTGGGCCAATTGGTGAGCCTCCTGGTTTCTTCCAGATTGAACAGCCCTTGCTGATTAGTGTGTGGTATTCACCAAGTGGACTGGTCGACAGCTGCTGAGTCACATGTAGCGTTTGCTAGTGGACTGAACTGAGGACAGTGAAGATTGGAATTGCCCCAAAGAACTATTTCTAAACATGTCTGCTTCCCCATATCCTAATAACCTTTCTTTTCCTCTACCTCTGGTGGGTGGTGGGCTAGAGGGGAGGTTGAACTCTTCTTAAAGTAGGCTGTAAAATATATATGTCAACATTTCCCACCCATAGTTGGTTATGGGCAAGAGGTGAACTCCAGAACCTTTTTATTTTATGATTTATTTTATTTTCAACTATGTGGATGGGTGTGTTTCTATGCATGTGAGTTCATAGAGGCCAAAAAAGGGTATCAGATGGTTGTGAGCTGCCTGATATGGTTCTGGAAACTAAAATTCTGGTTCTCTGCAAGACCAAAAAGCACTCTTAGCCAGCTCTCCAAGTCCCAGAACCTTAAATACATTCATTCATTCATTCACTCATATATCTATTCATTTATTGGCTGATTGATTTAATTAGGATAGGGGCTCATGTAGCCCAGGCTGGTCTCAATTTCACTATGTAGCCCAGGATGATCTTCCTGCTAACTTCCTGGGATTGCTGGAATTGCAGGTGTTCACCACCACATCTGGTTTTCTGTAGTGTTGCCATTGGACTTAGGGCCTGGTGTAAAATAGGCAAGCACTCTATTGGCTCAGTCACACCAGCCTTTTCTTTTGACACTCAGTTTCATGGTCTTTCTGAGTCCACTGGATTATTTCTTTTCGCAAAGGGAAACTTGTGATCATTTCTGACATGCTTTTCGTATTTGAGAAAATTGAAGGGGTAAGAAAGGAACAGTGTTTTAAAGATGTTAAGGGAGAAGAGACATATAACCATTTATTTATCTAATTATGGGCAGGCTGAAATAAAGCCAGTGAAAGGCAAGCTCCCTGGAGTGAACTGGGACATTGACATAAGTGGCCAAGCTGGGAACCTGCTTCCCTTTCCCGCAGCTGTCAGAATGCCATCAGCAGGGCACAGATGCAAGGCCTGAGCATCGGGGCATGAGGGGAAGGCTCCCTGAACTGCATCTGTGGAGAGAAGTGGTGAGTGCTTGACATTTTGAATGCAAAATACTTGTCAGGGTGCCAAGTGTTAGCCAGCCAGGGCTGGGACAGTGGGAATTGTGCTGTGGTGGCCCCAGGATGCACAGGACCTGTTTGGAGAGAAATGATTTCTACTGAAGTAGTATTTGGAAACTAGAATCCTGTGCCATCTGGTTGGTATCTCTCAGTTTTCAAAAAGCTTGCCTGCATTTTATTTTAATTAATTTAGCAACAGGGTTCCTTGTGGGCAGGCTAGTCTTCATGTAACACTGGATGACCTTGAACTTTCCTGGGCTACACAAGCCCATGCCTCTACCTCCCAAATACCAAGACTGCAGGTGTTCATCACCACAATAGACAAGATCTCATTGCATAAATGTGTAGCCTTTTGTAATTTGCATTACTGGAGGGGTGGTGTGTCTGTGTGTGTGTGTGTGTGTGTGTGTGTGTGTGTGTGTGTGTGTGTATCTATCTTCTAACTATAAAATTGTATGATGTATTTAAGCAAAAGTTTTACAATTGAAATTTTCTCCCCATCCCTACCCCAATTCTGAAAAATCTCTTGGGGCTAGGGAGGAATGCTGGCTTATGTTATCGGGAATCACCATTATAAATAAATAGTATTTGTATAAAAATGTCTCAGATGACTCATTTGGAGCAAAGATCTGTATGCAAAATACAGTTGTGGGTTGTTTTTACAGTTGTTTCTGGCGTGAACGCTTTCCTTTAGGAGTCAAGAGGCAGAGGCTCTTAGGATAGGTTAGTGATTGATGCTAAGTTAGGTGTTTGCAGTCGTTGAGCGATTCCGTTGCTTATGAATTCATACCAGTGTTTAAATGTTTGTCATTAGGCAGACTGTAAAAGGAGAGATCTGCCCCATCCTAGATTACATTCTCCCTCATCACTTGAATTTGCTCCTTTTTCCTTTAATAAATGGAGTCTGCAGCTGGAGAGATGGCTCAGGGGCTAAAAGGGCTTACTGCTTCATCAGTGAAAGGTGGAGTTTGGCTCCCAGTATCCATATAGTGTGTCTCACAAATGCTTGCAACTCTAGTTAAAAGGCATTTAATGCCCCCTTTCTGGCCTCTCTGTTCACCTGCACACTGGTACACACATCCCATCCAGACACACAGACACAGACACACAGGAATGGACACACCATAGATACACACTTTTTTTTTTTTTTTTTTTTGGTTTTTCGAGACAGGATTTCTTTGTGTAGCCCTGGCTGTCCTGGAACTCAGAAATCTGCCTGCTTCTGCCTCCCAAGTGCTGGGATTAAAGGCATGCGCCACCACCACCCGGCTTAAAATATCATTCTTAATGCAAAGGTGCCAAGAGTCAGGATCTTGTTTTTTTTTTTTTTTAATGAAATTTAATTGTAACTTTTAAATAATGTGTATGTTTGTTTCTGTGTATGTGTACATGTGCACAGATGTTTATGGAGTCTAAAGGCTTCAGATCCTCTGGAGCTGGAGGTCTCAGGCAGTTGTGAGCTTCCCAGGAAGGATGCTAGGAACCAAACTTTGGCCTTCTACAGGTACAGTATGCACTCTTTCAAAAAATATTTTTTTATTATTTAATTTGTGTGTGTGTGTGTGTGTGTGTGTGTGTGTGTGTGTGTGTGTGTGTGTGTGTAGGTGCTGGCAGAGGCTAGAGGAATCAGATCCCTTCTGTAGCAGCAGTTACAAGAGGTTGTAACTATCTGATATATGTGCGGGGAGCTGAACTTGGGTCTTCTGCAGAGCCATCTCTCCAGCCCAATTTTGTGAGGATATTCTTTTCACGTAATCTTTTGAATTAGTCTTAATTATACAGCTAACTAGAGACATTGTCTTCTCTTCCAGTTTTACGGCTTCAGTTTCTTTTCAGGAGTTGTATTGGTGCTGACCATCACAACATGCACAGAAATTGCACTGGGGGAGTCCTACCCTGTGCCTGATTTTACAAGGGTGTTTCTAGTATCTCTCACACAGAATACTGTTTAATTTAAATCACTTGTTAGTATGTCTGCTTGCTGTTAAATCCTCAATATCCTATGAGCCCTTCCATACTTTCTACTATAAATATGTTCTGGGTTGAGCTTAGTTTTAGAGTCAGCCTCCTCTTTCCAAAGAGTCTTGACTGTTGTTAAGTAGAGAATGAGAAGCAGTATTTGGGTGCCAGGCATGCTGACTCTACTTAAATCAGGCTTAATTATCTACTATTGGATAGAATGGAGACAGAGACACACGTGTACATTTATTTCCTTTTCTCCTTATTTATATGCAAAGGACTACAAACACACATGAATACCTCATGCCACTCCCCCCCCCCATTCTTTCCCCAACAACAAACATGGTTTTGTGGTTATCCCTGTAATTATTTTCTTTCTGATATGTAACCAGACTTTTGTAATGTTGGCCAGAAATACAAGGAAGGTGTGTGTCATTGGTCACTGTATGATTGCTGTGAAGAGACACATGACCATGGCAGCTCTTATAGAGGAAAGGATTTACTTGGGGCTTGCTTACAATGTCAGAGATTTAGTTCATTAGTCATCATGGAGAGGAGCAAGGCAGCCCACAGGTAGGTAGACATGAGCTGGAGAAGTAGCTGAAAGTTCTACATCCTGACTTGCAGGCAGTTGAGAAGAGACACCGGGCCTGGGTTGGGCTTTTGAAACCTCAAAGCCCACCCTCAGTGACACACTTCCTCTAGCTTTGCCACACCCACTACAACAGGATCACACCTTCTAATCCTTCTCAAGTAGGATTACACAGGGTAGAAGAGAAAACAAGGAAAGAGTAGGTCAGGAGGGGGAAATGTTTTGAGTAATTTTGTCTTATTTTACAGAACCACCTCTCCCCTTTAATAAAACAAGGGCAGATGGGTAGGGAGAGGGAAGTGACCTGTGGAAAACAGACCGTGCGGCCTCTGAGGTGTGGAGAGTGGCTGAATGGCTCCTGGGAGATGGAACCAATTGCCCTGTTCTCTTGCTTCTCAAGTGGCTTCTGGGCCTTTTGCTTTGATTCTTTACTTTAAAAAAACAGTACTGGGGATTGAACACAGCATCTGCCTCATGCCAGGCAAATGACGTACCACTGAGCTGCATTCCCAGATCTCTGGCAGCCTTTTAATGAAGTTCTCTGTTTATTGTGAAAAATAAAACAGAAAAAGCAATACTAAATAAATAAATAAATAAATAAATAAATAAATAAAAACAAGCAGAGATAGAGAGCAAAGGGGTGGAAACAGATTTGACTCAGGAGTGTGGTAAAAGGAGAAAAGAGGCCTCCATTTAGAACTGGACCCATTTTCAAATCACATAAGACAAGTGGGAATTCATAGCAGAGAGCTTCGTGACATAGGGTCTGTGGATGGTGACCACTACGTAAGAGAAGACGTCAAGGTGAGAGAGGCTCAGGCTAAGCTGAGCTAGGGATGTTGCTGAAGGCATGCCAAGATAATCAGTATCCCTTAGGAGATGGTAGAGAATGAGGAACCTGAGTAGATACCAAGGGTGATCAGATACTGAGGGGGAGGCCGCTAGTTAAAACAACCTAGCATGGTTCTTGCCAAAACCGAACAATACATTTGGAATCGTGAGATTATAAAAGTCAGGGCTTTGGGGGAAAAAATGTCTGGGGAGCCTTGGTTGAGTCTGGTTAAAAGGATCTTTGTCCCTGTTTTTTTATGAAAGTGCTGCTTTGGAAGGCTGTGAAGATGAAAAGCATGCATTTTCACTGAGATGCTTGGAGAGAGCAGAGTTGGAGTCTGCATCCCTCTGCTGTCGGCTGCATGGAGCCCTGGCCCTGGGTACCTCGTGTGCACAGCATCACATCTCTTGCTCAGCCTATGCTGACAGCTGTTCGGGCTCAGACTCTCTCCAATGCAAATTCAAGCATCATCTCTGTGGGTTTCCCCCGGAGACTGAGATCTCCATATCTCACAGATAACAGTAGTAGGTGTGGTTTTGGCCTCCCTAGCTTTTGTTTTCATTTTACCTTTTTGTGGTTGTTGTTGTTGTTTGTTTGTTTGACACAGGGTTTCATGTGAGAGACCAGATCTTGGATTCAGGCTCCATCTTAGAGAACCTGACCTAAGGTTGAACTCTCTAGCACCAGTTTCCAGGTTACCTCCCAACAAACCTGCCCCTGACACTTCACTCCCAAACAAACCACCAATCAGGAGGAAAGCAGAAGTTAAGTTTATGGTTTGGCTCCCAGCACCGGGCAATTATTTTAAAGGGTGACAAAGTTCCATTATAGTCCCCAAGTCAGACACGTGCCAGGCTAGAATACCCCTTGCTTGTTTACTATAAATGCGTGCTTGAAACTGGGCTTGGGGCTTCACCCTCCCATCCTACTGTGTCAGAGATGGCAGTGTGGCCTGGGCTCAAGCTTGTAAATAAAGACCTTAGTGCCATGGCATTGGGGATTGGACCCTTAGTGGTTTTTTGGGGTTTGCAAACACTAAACGGGTACAACACTTGTAGTCTAGGTTGGCCTTGAACCCATCAAGCTGGGGGACATGAACAAAGGGTAGGAATTCTTTAACTATGGTTCTCCATCAGGTCAGAGCAAGAAGGAAGGACTGTCATTGTAAGTGATAATCCATGGTATGTTCCTCTTGGCTTAGTCTCAACAATAGTTTCTTTAGATTAATTAATTAATTAATTAATTTAATGTATATGAGTACACTGTCACTCTCTTCAGACACACCAGAAGAGGGCATCAGATCCCATTACAGATGGTTGTGAGCCACCACGTGGTTGCTGGGAATTGAACTCAGGACCTCTGGAAGAGCAGCCAGTGCTCTTACTGCTGAGCCATCTCTCCAGCCCCCAAATGTGGGGATTTTAAACTTATCTTTTACATTTCCTTTAAAAATTGTATTCCTACTACAGCTTGTGCCAATAAAGCGAAACGACCTCATATAAGCAAAATCAACAATGATTTCATTCTGAAAGAGGAAGTCTAAAAAGTTTTAATGTCTCCTACATTCTGAAATTGTTTCATTTCTTTCATACTGTGTGCTTGAGTCAGAAGCCAAGTAAGGTTGCCACACCGTAACTGGCTATGACTTGTAAGTCTGTTCATTCATGAGCTTCCGCTCTGACTCCTCACTGTGTGAGGAATCCAGGTTACTGCTGCTGATTTTAATCCTGTAGAGCAGTGGTTCTCAACCTTCCTAATGCTGCGACCCCTTTACTGAATAATTACATGTAAGTCAATTACATGAGTAATACAGTTCCTCGTGTTATGTGACCCCCCTGGACCCTGAAGTTATTTTGTTGCTGCTTATAACTATAATTTTGCTACGATTAGAAACCATAACATAAATATCTGACAGGATATATGTATGATATGTGACCCTTGTGAGAACTACTGCTATAGACCACGGGCTCCTTTGTAGTGCCTGCATGTGAACAGAGAGATGGTGAAGTCTGATTGGAATCAGATGTGATCTCTCTAGCTGAGAGAGTCCGTTCTCTGAGAGGTGTGGCTTGCTCTGCAGCCTGGGTTTTGTATATGGTACCTGTAGCCTCTTGTCTTTCGCTGGGATGGTGGCTGCTGAAGCTAAGAGCCAGCTCACAAGTTCCTGCTTTGTGCACTGCTCTGACCTCTAGTGGAATTGGCTTGTTAACACATACAGACCAAGTGCTTTGGCTTGGAGCACGCATTGCATCCATAAATCTGCTGTCCCTTAGATTTCTAGGACTCGAGGAGGAGTCAGAATTTCAAATGCTGCCCTGAAGGGATCGGGTGGATTTTCACCACCAAACCTTTCTTATATGAGTAAAAGAACCACTCTTTCGAGCAGCTGGAAACAACTGTCTTTCCCCCGGCATTTCAAGCGGCCACAGAACTCAGTTTGACCAGTGTTCAGAGAGAGACCCGGAGCAGCCTGGGAATGATGGGAGGCTAAGCCTCTTTCTGTTCCTGGCATCTAGAGTTACAAGATCACTGTCTCTTTGGTTACATGGAGAGATAGGCTGCCTGAGAATGAAATCAACGGCGGCAACAAAGGTCTCTGCAGCCATCGTTAAGCTCCATTTCCTGGTCGTGCCTGCATCCGGCCAACGTGCTTTTTTTCTCTTAGGCTTATCACACTGGGGTTCTGTCCCTTGCCTCTGTAAAAGCAGTTGCGGTGGCAATCGGGTTAGCTATGATTATTTGATAAGTAGCAAATCAAAACTAACTGTGAAACATATATACTGTGGTACTGTTTCTGACCCTCTCAGCACGTTTAAAATTACTGAGGAGTCCAAGGGACTTGAGGAGGACTTGTTTTGAAATGCCAGACTCCACCCACGAAGGCAGGAAGCAGGTGTGCTAAACTCATTGCCTTCACTCACTGATTGAGAACAAGTCCTCGGCAAATCTTGGTGGAGCTCATAAGCAGTTGCTTGGCCGTGTTCGCTGATATGGGGATGTAATCTCCATCCCCTGATACTGGCTAACCATTCAGGAGAATGCCTTTTCTCAGTTCTGCTAAAGGGAGAATGAGGCTTACGATTTGGCTCAGAGAAAACATGTGTGTCTTGCATGTGTGCATGAAAGAGGGAGGAAGCAAAACGCTGCAGAAGGTTTAACTGCTGCTAGATGTCTGTGGCGGCCTCGTGGGATGCTCATTGTTTACAATTCTTTCAACATTCCTATGTTCAAGAATAACCAAAATGAAAAGATGCCACAAGGAAAATGGTTACCGATATCTAGTGGGTACTTCATGTTTATCTAACCTAAACCAAACTTTCAATTCCTGAATCATAGGGTGAACATCAGATAAAACCACCCACTTACAAAGTAAATACTCATTTTCTATAAAAAATTTCCCTAGAGTCTTCTTTAAGTAATAGGGGCATTTCCTACTGGGAAATTGAGATAAGAAGAATTATTTGGACTTGAGTTGGAGTTCTGCCTGGGCAACATGGTAGACTCTCATCTCAAGAGAAAGGAGCAATATAAAATGATAACAGTAATTAAAATGATCCAAGAAGGGCCTAGAGGGCATGGCTCAGCAGTTAAGAGCACTGGCTGCTCTTCCAAAGGACCCAGGTTCAGTTCCTAGCACCCACATGGCAGCTCACAACTTTCTGTAACTCTCCTTCCAAGGGATCCATACCCTCTTCTGGTTTCTATGGGCGTGAGGCACGCATGAGGTGCACAGACATACACGCAGGCAAAACAGCCACACACATAAGTAATAAAGCACTTTAAAGAATGACCCAGTGAAGAGGCAGTTCAGCTGAAGAGGCGAGAGGAAATTGGAATCCGAGGGTAGATTCTTCCCTTTTCCCTTCCCGCCTGCCGACCGCCCTTCTCCTTTTCTTTGCTAAGATCAAGACGATTTCAGATGATAAAATCATTGCTGAATTTGGGACTATAAACAAGCTGGTAAGACTTACCCATGATGTGATCACCTAACAACAGTGGTCAGCATGACTCAGAACTAACTCTTCACATTTTCCAGACACCAGCACGCTGAAGCTTCGTCGACAGGCCTAGGGAGAATCTCCATGGTCAGGGAGTCTTACTGATGAGGAGGCTCACCAGGCAGAAGAAAGGAAGTTTCTGCTGCAGAGCCAATGCCAGCTCTAACCAAGAGCCACAGGGGAGTCTGCACTTGGACTCAAGGGCTCTGCAGCTTACCCTCATCTGCACTCTTCACTCTTGCAGTGCAAGCCTGGCTGGGGAACTGGTTCTCTCCATCTGCTGTTAACTATCCTTTCATGTAGTTGGGGCACTGTGGCTCAGTGGTTGAGTGCTTGCCTAGCTATGTCCCAGGCCCTGAGCTGGAGTCCCAGAATAGCAAAATCCCCTCAAAACCCTGTCATATTGATAACTGCAGAATGTACACACACACACACACACACACACACACACACACACACACACACGCGCACAGACACCATTTATATACACACATGCCACATGTACAAGTATAAAGTTTACAAAATCGCTTTATTCATGGTGCTTTATGGCTTACTTAAAAGCTATCTACAAAGGGCTGGACTTGATGGTGAATTCCTTTAATTCTAGAACTTGGGGTGGGGCAGAAGCTGGAGGATCTCTGTGAGTTTGAGGCCATCCTGGTCTACATAGAGTTCCAGGACAGTTAGGGCTACATAGAGACCTTGTCTCAAACAAAGCAAGCAAAACTCCAAAACAACAAAACTGTATACAAAAAAAAATGGCTGGAGAGGTTTCCCAATGGTTAGAGTGCACACTGCTCTCACAGAAGAGCCAGATTGGGATCCTACAACCCATACAGAGCAACTCACAACTGCCCATAACTCCAGTTCCTGGGTATTCATCACCCTCTCTGGCCTCCAAGGGCACCTGTACTCATGTATACTCATGTGGGTATACACATACCCACATACACACACACATACACAAATTTAAAAATAAAATTTAAAAAGTATATACACAGAAAACTAGGTGGACCAGTATAGTGTCCTCAAAACAGATTCAGCAATAATCATCCCAGAGTATTGCTTCATCCCTGGCCTCTACTTTCTTTAAAGTCATTTCAAATTTGTAAACATCATACACAGATGATCTCAATTCTTTTCATCCAACTTCACTAATTTGTATCTTGCATATTAATCTCTTGTCTGGTACATAGTTAGCAAAGATTTTATTTTCTCATTTTATTTCTGGTGATTGTTTTCTTTGGTGCCCAGAAGCATAAGAAGATAGGATCTTTGGGGTTGGGGCAATAGCCAGGCTGGTGAAGGCTTGCTGTGTAAAGATGACAGCCTGACTTGAGCCCCTAGAACCCAAATAAGCCACTGGATGTGGGGTGTATGTACATGATCAGCGTTGGTGAGGTGGAGACGGTAGGATCAGCCAGCCTCAACTCCAGGTCCATGAGGAATTCTGTCTCAGGAAACCAAAAACAAGCAATAAAAACAGGTGGCAGGCACTCAAGGAATGACCCCTGAGGGTTGCTCTTTGGCCTCTATATGCACACGTTGTTTATGAACACTGTCCCCACAAGTACATAAAACAAAATAGGCTCTTTGCAGATGTAAACAAGGCGAAGCGTTTGTAAGACACGCCCTAATATTGCTAGTATCTATTAAAGAAAAGTATACTGCCACTTGAAGCAGATGCAAAGCGAGCCTCTCCAGAGTGACCTAGGGAACCAGATGATAGGCCAAGGCAGGGGAAGGTACCTGAAGTCTCACAGTGTGGCCCCGCCCGGCTGGCATCCTGATTTCAGACTTGTAGCATCTACAGCTGTGGGAGAGTAAACTCGAGTGGGTTTCTGCCACTCAGTTTGGGTAACTCTGTTATAGTGGAAAGTAAGACCCCCCCAATTCCCTTTTAGGGTGTCTAAGGATTGGAGGGCCATTAACTAGCATAGACACCTTTTCTCTTTGTTTGCCCCTCTGTGGCTTTCCACCCCGTGAGCACACAGGGCTTCCTACGTGGAGTTGCATGTGTGCTTTGCTGGCGCCTTCCTGAATTTTTCCAGATTATTTTGGCTGTGTGCAAATTACTTCTTAGGTGATTATTAGGGTACAACCCCTCATCTTTGCATTATGCCTCTCCCTCTCCCTCTCTCTTTCTCTTTTTCTCTCTCTCTTTCCTCCCTCTCTTCCTTCCTTCCTGCCTTCCTTCCCTTTCTTTTTTCGGTATTTTCTCTTCCATGAGTAGTTTTTCTTGGAATGTTTTGCTTAAGGCCCTGCCAACCTTTGTAAGGTCTTGGACTGTATCCTGGTGGATTTATGTCTGTCTTAAAATGTGGTTCTGGGTAGAGTTACTATTAACTGTCCTTTCCCTGGTATGGATGTTGAATTTTTTTTTTTTTAATTGTGCTGTTAACCCTTTTACGGGTCAACAAGCTATGTGAAAAGTACAAACCTTTTTGTCAAATGTAATATTGAGAGTGCTTTTGACATAGTTCACTGGTTTATCATCTGATCAGTATA
>NW_022196911.1:40865385-40893137 GCF_008632895.1 Mastomys coucha | reverse complement strand
GCTAACACAATTTACTGTGCGCGTGTGCCCCGTGAGCTCCGCAATTGGCAGTTCACTACGTTTGTGCCGGATGTAAACCTTCTGATCTTCACTGCCGCTGGCGATGAAGTCTTCATTATGGCCTCCAAAGCACGAATGAATTGTATAAAACCCTTGGGTAACACCTTTGTACTTCCTTACTAAAACTCTGTCTTGCAAGTCCCACAAATGAACTCCCTGAGTTGCTACATTTAACAAAACTAATCGGCCATTTTTTGAAATAGTAAATGACATAATAGGATGATCTTCTTGTACTATGTTTCTATCTGTCAGGTCCTCAAAGTTGTAGCCCCGGACTCTCTGGTGCGTGTCCGAAGCCAACACAGTCTTGCTGTCACTCAAGCACCACAGGCATTGCACTCGCACTCCTTCCCAGGAGTCCAGAAGATTGCCGTCCAGGTCACACTGGTAGAACTGACCACGCTGACCTCCTGTCACAAACCGTTTCCCATCTGGATTCCAGGCCACACTGGTCAAACTGTCTTCATGAGATTGGCTCATTTTTGTTCTCAATTCTCCCGTCTGTACATTCCAAAGCCAAAGCTCCGAGCAGTCATCTGGACCACAAACAACAAGGTAGCTGTCATCTGGACTCCATGCTATGTAGGAGACGCCATACACATGTCCTTCTAACGTTTTAAGCAGTTTTAACAGGTGTGTATCCGGATCAACTTGCCATATGATAACTGTGGTATCCTTTGATCCTGTTGCTAGTTTAGTGCCATCATTAGAGAATTTACAGAACCACACCTCATTACAATGCTCTGTAAGTATCTGCTGAGTGTAACAGGGAAACTGCCTCCTACTACAAACATGATCTATAAGTAGAGACAGAGAATCTAGATTGTTGTCAAGTTTGGTATTGTGATATAGGCACCGATCCCTTTGTAGCTCCACCGCCTGCCGCAGGAGAGTCTGTAAACGCCGTGGGGGAAGCATCATTGATGCTGGTAAATAGGCCTGAAGCTTGTCCAGCAGTTTGGACCGGGAAGCCGTCCCCTTGGATGTTGAATTTCTATCAATGAGATAAACTGCTGTTGCTGCTGTAAAGTGGTTATTTAACTAAATGCCACATCTTTTTTCCTCTATTTTAATGTGTAGCTTCCAAAACATACTTGCCTCATTTAATATCTGTTTTTAACTGTAGGGTGTCACATGGCTCCTGTTACTTACCCCCACCACTCCCTAACTCTCCATCATTTCCCTCCAGCTTGATGAAATAGCCTTGTTTCTATGAGAGCACTGTTTCTTGTGGATGTAATTAGGAATTTTGTCTTTTCCAAATACAAAAAAAAATGACTTGGTTATTGTGGGTTGATTCCTTTAGGTTGAATGAGGGCTTGGCAATGATGATGATGGTGGTGGTGGTGGTGGTGATGATGGTGATGATATGTGTGAGATAGATAGGTAGATAGATAGATGGATGGGTACATAGAGACACAGACAGACAGACAGACAGACAGACAGACAGACAGGCAAGGGCTCACTTTGCAGCCCAGACTTGCCTAGAACATGCTATGTAGACCAGGCTGGCCTCAAACTCACATAGATCCTCTTGCCACCATGCCAGGCTGACACCCCCTATCCCCATAGAGTCTCAGTGAGGAGTGCAACTTCCTGAGATCCTCTCCCATGCACAATGAAATGCTGACCAATACTTTTGCGTGGGTAATCCCAGCTGCGGTAGTTGACAAGTGCTTTGTTCGTGTCCAGGAGACAGTATTTCACAGCGCTCCTGCTAACCTATGGCTCTTTCATTGCCTTTGTCTCTCTTCTGTCATGTCTCCTGTGCCCTCTTTCTGTGTTCTGAGGAAGCTTTGTGTCTCTTTAGTCACAGTGCTATTAAAGGAGGCCTGTGCTTTCTGAGCATTTGAATCTGGAAACAATGACATCATATTTGTATGATGGAAACTGCTGATGACATCATTACCAATATCCTAGATATTATTAAACATCTTTCTCAGATGCAAATCATAGGACATGAATTGAAACTCGTGAAAGCGAACAGTTGCATTAAATGTGTGACCGGATTGTCCAAGTCCTTTTGTCCTATGGTGCTAAGGAAATGTGCTTTACCCATTCAACATTTTCCTCTCATTTCCAACCTGTAGTCACTGATACACAGCAATCTTCATTCTGTCACTGTGGATTTATCTGTTTTGGAGATCTCATGTGAATGAAGTCATGTAACATGTACTTTCCATGTCTTGCTTCTGCTTAGGATAATGCCTTAAAGTCTCATCTATGGTATTACACGTGTTTGTAATTTATTCCTTTTTACAAATGCATAAAAATCCAGTGAGTATTTGTTTATGCAGTTATCTATTGATGAGCATTTGTGATATTTCTATTTTTCAGCTGGTATGAATAGTGCAGCTATGAACATTCATATATACATATATATATATATATACATCTATATATATATAATTTAATTTAATTAAATTAGTTTTGAGTCAAGGTCATTGTACATGCCAGGCTAGGCAAGTTCTGTACCACTGAGGTATTACTCTCCCAGACTTTAGCATTATTTTATAAACCATGGCCTTTAAAAGTAGAAAACATGGGGCTGGAGAGGGAGGGCTCAGTCATTAAGAGCACTTGCCTTTCTTACAGAGGACCTGGGTTCAGTACCCAGCACACACATGATGGCTTATAACCATCACCAACTCCAGTTCCAGGGACTCTGACCCTCCGTTCTGGTCTCTGGGTACCAGGCATGCACACAATATACTAATAGACAGGCAGACAAAATACTCATACACATGAAAATAAATCCATCTTCAAGAAGAACAGAAAAATTTTATTTGGTTGGCTGTGCTGTTCATAAATGGACAGCTACTTATGGAAGAGATACCCCCCTTTCCTGGGCTGGGCCCCTGTTTATGGGATGTTTTTTTCTGGTGAGAACATCCTCATTGCCATCATTTATTTTGAGACATTATGTCACTCACATGGGCCTTGAACTCACCATCCTCCTGCCTCTGTCTGCTGAGAGCTGGGGTCATAGGCATATGCAGGACTGCACCCAGCGGTTACCATGTTTTCTGAGACAGGATCTCATGTAGTCCAGGCTGGCCTCAAACTTGCTGTATAGCAGAGGATAATTTTGAATTACTGATCCTTCTGCCTCCATCTCCCAAGGTCAAGGATTACAGGTGTGTGCCACTGTGCCCAGTTTATTCAGTGCAGAGGATAAACCCAGGGCTCTGTGAATGCTAAGCAAGCACTCCACCAGCTGAGCCACAGCCCCATGCATTCAACATCCTCTCAATGAGGAGGATGCTCTCTATCATGTGAGGGTTTATTTTATAATATATACTAGTTATTACCCTCATTTTGCAGATGAGGAAACTGAGGCTTGTAAAATGCAAAGCATCATTGCTAAGTTACACGTCACTAAGTGACAGCCAGACTATAAATCTCTGTGATTCTGAAGCTTGAAATTTGCCGCCATTATGTGCCCCCATTTGAACTTTTTCCCCTCCTAATTTTATTGAGTAGTTATATTAGTGCATCGGAGTAGCTGGAGTATATCATGTGGTAGAGGTTATGATTTTATGAAACTCTGATTTATCTGTGCGTGCACAAGCACACCTGTCTGCCCTGGGTCATGATGCAGTCTGTATGATTGGGTACTGGAGTCAAAAGCTGCCAGTACCCTGCTCTGAACTGCTTGTGTGTGTGTGCCTATGTGTCTGTGTATCCAAGTCTGAACTTTATATGCCTTGGTGGTTCTTGCTTTCTTTTCTTCTGCTCCTAAGTAGGCTAAACTTCTTTTTATCCTTGGAATTCAGAAATCCCTCTACCCAGGGCGCCACTTCCTTCTTCACAACCACCACTGCCCCACCCTACAGGCTCTCCACGAACATTTGTTTGCTGAGAGCCCAATGTCTTTGATGTTTATTTCCCCTCAATTATTAAATGACAATAGTGAACTTTTCCTAGGTGATAGCCCACGTCTTCTCACTCAGCAGACAGACCCGGAGTGCTCATTTGTCCTGTTACTAGCTCCCACATCAGAAAGACAGGCCTCAGGAGGAGACCAAGAGAGAGACATCTTCCTTCCTAGAACGGTGTCCCCAAGGAACTTCTTCTGCAAAGGGCCCCCATGGCTGTGTCAATGATGATTTCCTGTGGTGAACGGCGGGTTTTCTGCACATCAGTCGCTGTCTTGTAGCAGTTCTCTAGGGAGCCCTTCAAAAGCCAGTCTGAAAATGTGTTGTGCAAAACATGGATTTTTATTATTAATAACGAGAATGTATTAAAGTTGTCAAGTTGTTGGTCGGCAGACTCCAAAGTGGCCTTTTAGTAAATGAGTGAATTATAGTCTAAATCTACAAGCCATGCCTAGGACGTTGAGTTTTTATTTATTTTAGATGCAAGAGCTGTGTCATTGAAATGGTTTAGAAAAAGGCAGAATGTCCAGGGGCTCTTAAAAAATCTTTACATATGTCTTTATTACTTTTTAGACATTTATTTGTTAAATATATTTTCACTGTGTGTATGTGTGTGCATGTGTGGGTGTACATGTGTAGGTGTGCATGTGTGTGTGCATGTGTGGGTGTGGGTATGTATACCCAAGGCTACCAGGTGTCATTCTCTATTAGTCTTCATCCTATTGTCTTGAGAAAAGATCTTTCACTAAACTTGAACTTTGCCATTTCTGCTAGACTCATGGCCAGAAAACCCTCATCCTGGCTCCACCTCTCTATGATGCTGGGGTTTGCAGGTATGTGTATACTAGCTATGTCTGCTGTCTTTTTAGGCTGGGTACTGGGATCTGAACTTGAATCCTCATACTTGCATAGGTACTCTTACCCACTGAGATCTACCCAACCCCTCAACATACAAATATTTTTATACTCAAGTGTAAAGGAATTTTAATCCAGTATGATGGCTACTTTGATTACATGCAAAGATCTTCTAGGTCTGTGTGATCTGGCTGGAATACAGACACATCCTTAGTACATACCTTTAATCTCTAAAGTTTAGTTTGTAGAAGGAAGCAGTCATGTTTGAAAGTGCCATCTAACTGAGGGGCAGACATAGTGATGAATCACAGAAAGATTTGACAGAATGAGTCACAGATAGGATATCTTTCAGGCCTAACTTTCAGGAGAAAAGCTATTTAAGAGCAGTGCAGGGGAAGAGCCTCAGTTTAGTTCAGTTGAGTAGAGTTGGGTTTGACAATGAGTTGGGAGTTGAGAGGGTTGGGAGTCAGTACAGTGAGTATAGTGCAGTAGAGTGGCATTTGTTAGTGAGTTCATGCAATTCAGTGCAGGTCAGAAGAGAGTTGAAGAAGGAGCCAGAAGACTAGAAACCAATTGCCAGAGTTAGTTTGAAGTCAAGCAGAGCGATTCAGTGAGAAGCTAGGAGAAGACAGATTGAATCAGTCAGCTTGGGGAGGAGTTTGAGCCAGAACAGCTGAGTTGAACCAACTAGTCAGAGCTCAGAAAGAACTAGAAAGGGTGACTTTATTCAGTAGTAAACCTCCAAGACAACAATTACATCTGGTGAATAATAATTACATTTACACTCAAGGTGTATTGTGATGATTTAATGCGATGCCTATTGAGTAGTGATTTCTGTCATCATCAGACTAACACCTATGACACCACTCATGTTCTTGTACACACTGTAACTTAAATTTGGCACATTTCATCCAATGTCTCCTCACTTCCTGTATCCCTAGCCATTTTAACCATTCTCTCTCTCTCTCTCTCTCTCTCTCTCTCTCTCTCTCTTTCCTCTCTCTCTCACACACACTCACACACACACACACACACACACACACACACACACACACACACACACATATAATTGCCTTTATGTGTTTGACTTTTTTTCAGGTAGTATTTGTCTAATCTTACTTGGCTTGATGTCCTCTGGTTATCCATACCACAGTGGCAAGATTTTTTTTTTAAATATTTTTACACTTATGTGTGTGGTGTGAGTTTGTGTGTGTATGCATGTGCATGCACACACACACATGTGGAATTCAAAGGGCAAGTAGTGAGAGTTGATTCTTTCCTCCCACTCTGTGAATTTCAGGAATGGAGCTTAGTTCATGAACCTCCGTGTCAAGCATCTTTACCTATCAATACATCTACCTTCATAAAGAAAACTTTCCTTCTTTATGATTGAATAGTTGTGTGTGTATATGTATATTGCACACATTATCCATTAATGAATTATCTATTAAATGAATACATAGGTTATTTTTGTACTTTGCCTGTTGTGAAAAGATTCATGAATGAGCATGAGGTGTAAATGTCTCTATAAGATCCTGACATCATTTCACTGCATAGAACTTTGATTACTAGATCACTAGATCACAAGAAATTACTGTCTTCTACCATCCCTGTATCAACTGTTTTCTTCCTGACATTGCTTTCCTACTCTCCTTTTTCTACATCTTTATCAATATTTGTTACTGCTTGCTATTTGACTATTTTGAGACAGGGTCTCACCCTCTAATCTCTGGATGACCATAAACTTTGTCAATCTTCATATTTCAGCTCCTTGAGTTGTTGAGATTACAGGCATCTCCCAATTAACATGCTGTGTGTGTGTGGGGGGGGCACATGCATGGATGTGTATGGATGTGTATGCATGTGTATTACAATCTTTTAAAATAGGCTATTTGCCTATTATAAATTAGTTTTTTTATTATTTTTTATTTTGAAAAATTACTTTTAAAAAATGAATTATTCCCTTTATATGTAGGACTATACTGTAGTTGTCTTCAAACACACCAGAAGAGGGCACCGGTTCCTATTATAGATAGTTGTAAGTCACCATGTGGTTGCTGGGAATTGAACTCGGGACTTCTGGAAGAGCAGTCAGTACTCCTAACCACTAAGCCATCTCTCTAGCCCCTGAAAAATTACTTCTTGTGAGATAATTTTAATGGATTTCCCTAAATATCTTCCTTCCTTCCTTCCTTCCTTCCTTCCTCCCTTCCTTCTTTCCTTCCTTCCTCCCTTCCTTCCTTCCTTCTTTCCTCCCTCCCTCCTTCCCTCTTTCCCTTCCTTCTTTCCTTCCTTTCCCTTGTCTTCATTCCCCTCTCATCCCCTCCCCTCCCCCTCTTCTACCTCTCCCCTCTCCTCTCCTCTTAACTAGTCTTTTTAAAAAAGTAATTTCAACTCATAAACAATCTGTCTTAAGTTTCAGTGTGAAAGCAAACACATGCTGCTTGGTGAAGGAGGTACTTTCTGAGGAGTGTGTCAGTTACATGATAACATCATGTGAGGATTTTGTAGTACATTTAAACTAAGACACTAATGACATCACAAAATGGCATAATCTTTTGGGATGTAGGTTTAGATATGCAGTTGGTCATTGGATAAAATCTAATTATGCAACAGAAATAGTTATGTAAACCATAGGAAGAATGTATGATAGACTAGACTTAAGAGCAATAGAACAAAGTCAGATAGAAACCAAGCAGATGTGTCTTCCTAGAAATGGAGGCAGAAGAAGACAACTCCCTACATGGGGAGCTTTTGGGAATGATGTATTGGTTTGCATCTTTTTTTAAAGGTTATTTATTTATTTTATGTATATGAGTACACCATTGCTCTCTTCAGACACATCAGAAGAGGGCATCAGATCCTGTTACAGATGGTTGTGAGCCACCATGTGGTTACTGGGAATTGAACTCAGGACTCTGGAAGAGCAGTTGGTGCTCTTAATTGTTGAGCCATCTTTCTAACCCCCTGTTTTGTATCTTGATTGTGGTTGTAGACACACTGGAATATGTTATTTCCAAAATTTATTGTAAAGTCACATCAAAATATTATTGAATATTATTGTGTATTAATTTGGCTTCAATAAACTGACTTGAAAAAAGCAGCAGAATACAAAATTTTATGCAAAAGGACAGATTTTCCAATAAAACACAAATCTTTATGTCACCCAGCAGCTTGTAAGTACTTCTACTGTAGGGCACACAGATAAAAAGTGACAATAAACATTTGTCACTTTTTTTTGTTTGTTTTGCAGTACAGATAAAAAGTGACAATAAACATTTGTCAAAGTCAACACACTGACTAGCATACTGACTCAGAATTTATGGGAAAGAGGCTGCAGAGGTGGCTCACTGGGTGAAGTGCTTACAATGCAAGCATGAAGCCCTGGGTTTGGATCTTCAGTACCAATATAAAAACTGGGAGTTGTGGTGTGTGTCTGTAGGCCATGTGCTGTCAACCATGGTCTTGGAGACAGGAGAACTCCTAGGGCTTTCTGATACTAAGCCAACCAAATTGTTGAGCTCCAAGTTCAGTGAGAGACTCTGTTAAAGCATAGGGACAGTGTGGGAGACGAAGATGCCTAACATCAGCTTCTAGTCTCCAGGTTGTGCGTACATATGAACATGTGCCTCTACATACGTATACACACAAGAAACTGAAGAGCAAGAAACTCTGTAGAACTTCGTGTTTCTCTGAAATGGGATCTCTCTGTGTAGCTTGGTCGGGCCTTGAACTCATTAACTTCTTCCCAAGCTTTTGAAGAACTATTAGAGGTACTGATTAACATTGCTGGCCCTAGTGCACATATAGAACAACCTTACTTTCTTTTTTAATGTTCTCCGTTACTACCACGTAGTCAAACTCTTAGAACAGGTCTCTGTCTCTAGAATTCTGTTTCCTCACATTCTAACGAGCTGGGTGGGGGCTACTGAGACGTGGTTGTGAATGCATATCACCCGAATGTTGATTAAGAGGCTGTTTGATCAAAGACCCTCTACCTGCCCCTGCCCCACAAAATCAGGCCATACCTCCCTGAAGCATGTCATTCAAAATAAAGAACTTCCAGGCCTCTGATCTGTCTGGTTAGAGCACTCAACCTGCAGGGCAGGAAAAGCAAACTCCCCCTTTCCCACTCTGCTGCCCAAACAAAGGCAGCTTTAAACTATGTTCCTACCTAGTGTGCACTGCCTCCAAGTTAGGAGTCATGTAGGCTGGGTCACTTGGTATGAAGCTTGCCTACCCACTCTAGGGAACTTATGAGTCAGAGACCCTGCCTTTGTTTTGGGGCCTGGCTCTCTCTCTTTCTTCAAGCCCCATCATGCTTCTTGTGGTATGGCACTCCATCCCTTCTAGCACTCTCCCACTTTAAGGCTGACCATGGCTCCCATGGTCACCAGGCTCTCCCTCCTATTAAAGTTCTTCTGAAGGGATATCTCATGGCAGCTCCCTGGATTAACCTTCATTTCACTTCTATCAGATGCAGCTGTGACTCCATATATCTGAATGTGGCCCAAGATTCTATTTCTAACACGTTTCCACAGCACCATTGCTGTTGGCTGTGGGCTAAACTTTGAGCATCAAGGAGGGAATTCTGTTTTTAATTCCCCTTCTTTTTCTCCATCCCCACCCTGCTTTTAGGTTTTGGAAGTCAGGATTGGTGGAGAGGGCGCCCACCATTAGCCGTATCCCTTGCATTAAGCTCTGGTATAATTTCATATTGCTTTCCCCCTTCTAACTTGTATATGACTTATATTTTGGGCTCTTCCTTCATCTTTGTTGGATGTTCATCTTCTAACTCTCATGAATTGGGATTATCCCACTGAAAGAAAGTGACACAAAGAATTCCATGTGATGATAGAACCATCTATTATAATGTAGTTCCTAGTGGCCATGTCTGTTTTGTAGTCTGGGACAGCAGCCTGGATGAAACGAATTAAATCAGTGAGAAAATATTAATAGGGAAAAATATAATTAGGACAGGCTTGGTGCTGAACAAAATCCCATTGTATGCAGCACATGCATCATGCCAGACAAAGTCAACAGTAGCCATTGTTCCCAGCATTCATTTGCTAGCTGTCACCCATGTTGATTTCTGTCTGCTGGAGAGGTGGATGTGGGAGGAGTAATGGTAGCAATTATAGCTCCTCAAGGATCTAATTTTTCCTATGGCACTAAGCGAGGTCCTGGAGGTCTAACACAGAGTAGCTAAACATAGCAGTGAGGGACCTTGAGCTAATCATTGAAGCTGCCATTAGTGCAAGAGGTGGAACCCCTTGTAATAGGAATTACTGTAAATGCATATGGGAGTCAGGGGGATAATTGACTGACCAAGTCATAAGCATGTTTGTGGAAAGGAAAAGCCACAAAACCATATTGGATCCCTTCGCCCATTAGCCCTTCAGTGTACGTGACGGGCTGTTGTTGTTGGTCCATCTTGGACCAAGAGTGGAGCTCTTAAGGGCATCAAATCGTGTAGAAATTATAACTTAACGAGGATGTGAATGCTTATTGAATCTGTGAGACTGTGTCTTTATGAGTTGGATTCTTTTCCAAGAAACTGTATTCGACTCATCATGAAGGCTCTTTGGTTGAACTATGTTAGCAGTGCCCTTGGTGAGAAAGAGTCTTCCAGCGATTCTTTGAGAACTCTGCTTTTTTTTTTTTTTTTAAAACTGCTGAGTTTGAAACTTCACTTGGCCTGATTGTTGCCCAGAATTTGAAATGTAGAGAGGAGAAGTGCCACCTGATGCTACCTCTGCAGCCTGCTGACGGCTGGAGTCTATGGAGTGTCCTGTTGGAAGCTCAGGATTCCAGGCTCTGTGGTTTGCACATGTATCTCAGCCAGGTTCTTTCAATCTTCTCATCACTGGTAGAGGTAATATTGGTGGAATTCTCTAGACTTACCAAATGCAGTCACATCCCTATTGTAAACAGGAACTTATGCTCTTCATTTCCAGCTGGCAGGGGCCCAACTTTTGAATATACAATGGTGACTAATTATTGTTCCATGAAATCCTTGGACATCAAAACCTTTTTATTACATTAAAAAACAAACAAACAAACAAACAAACAAAAAACCAAACCAAACCAAACCAAAAACCCAGCTAGGCAGTGTAGTGCATGATTTTAATCCCATCACTTGGGAGGCAGAGGCAGAGAGGCAGAGGCAGAGGCAGAGGCAGAGGCAGAGGCAGAGGGGCAGAGGCAGAGGCAGGTGGATCCCTGAGTTCGAAACCAGCCTGGTCTACAGAGCCAGTGAGTTCCAAAACAATCAGGGCTACACAGAGAAACCCTGATTTGAAACCAAAACCAAAACCAAAACCAAAACCAAACCAAAACCAAAACCAAATCCAAAACCAAAACCCCAGCAAACAAACAAACAATCCAAACCAACCGACCTAAGAACCCACCTAAACCCAAAGAGTAGCTCTTTAAACGTTGAATAACTGAAACCCAGATGCGGCATGCCTTCCTTGCTGCCTGGCGCTTGTACCATTCCCCGAGGTCAGTGAACATGAACACAAATGCACGTAAACACACACATACATACACAAACACGCATACACACACACATATACACGCATACACACATATACATGCATACACACATACACACACATGCCCACACACCCACACCACACCCACACAAACGTGCATACATACGCACACACATATACACGCATACACACATACACACACATACACTCACTGAGTTCATGAGGTACTAGACATGATTTATAGCACACACCACCCAGGAGGCAGCTAACAGACCTCCCATCCCCACTCTGTCCTCTGCCAGCCACATACTCTCTTACTTCAGGCATATCTTGAGACTCACAGTCTCACATATCTAGGTCGCAGAGGATGTGTCTTTCACACTCCATCTAGCTAAACCAAACCTTGGGATTATTCCTGGATCATTTTCCTGTACCTCTCGGAGGTATGCTCCCACAACCAGAGCTTTGGAGTTAGCTGCACGTGGTGGTAGGGAGGCTGAGGCAGGAGGATTGTGAGTTAGATAGAGGTCAGACACTGTCTCAGAAAGAAACAAAACCTGACCCAGCTTCTAGTAGTTTTTACTCATTAAAACCTCATTGAGAGCTGTTGGGTTTCTCTGCTGAACAAAGACTGTCTCCATTTTGTTAACCACTTTGCCTACTTTTAAAAAAATGTGACTCCCCCTTTTTATGGGTTCAGGTGTTTGTAAGAAAAATAGGGATATTTAAATTGCATAGTCATTTTTTTTTTAAAGCATCATTTTATTTCTACGGGTATGGGCATTTTACCTGCATGTAAACCTATTTATCCTGTGTATGCATTGCTTGTGGAAGCCAGAAGAGGCCGTTGGATCCCCTGGAACTGGAGTTTACAAACAGTTGTGAGGGGCTCTGTGCTGGTTCTTTAGAAGAGCAGCCAGTGTTCCTAACCACTGAACCATCTCTCCAACCCCTAAATCATGTAGCCTTAATGGGATATGTCATTTGGATCTTTACTGATCACCATGTCGTCTTCTAGTCTCTCCCTTCAGAGACTCTGAAAAAAAGAGAAACTAGTTTTGTGTTTCTCCACACCTTTCTTCAATGTCTTGGGAAGATGCTGCTTATATCCTGGTCCACACACTATGCTGCTTGGCCCCTGCACTATGCCTCTTGGTCCACACACTATGCTGCTTGGCCCCTGCACTATGCCTCTTGGTCCACACACTATGCTGTTTGGTCCCCAGACTATGCCTCTTGGTCCACACACTATGCTGTTTGGTCCCCAGACTATGCCTCTTGGTCCCCACACTATGCCGTTTGGTCCCTAGACTATGTCACTTTCTCCCCCCAACACTATATCACATTACTTCACCACAATCCTGTTCTTTCTGAAAGCCATCCCTTGGATTTTTCTCTCTTTGGATTTCTTTTCCTTCTCTGTTTCTGTTATGCAGAGGTGTTGGTGAATGACAGTAACATGGTATGTCCTGCCTATAAGACCATTTACATGCCAGAAGAGACCGTTGCATTTGCACAGTCTGAACCCCGATGAATGAGTATTCTCCTTGGGAGAATTACACTCACTGGTTAGACTAAGGAGACCAGTTTTTGGCTGAGTGTAACCAACGTCATGTGTAAATGCCCCAGTGCCAGGGTCAGGATTAAGTTGCATGCTGAGATAAGTACATGAATGAGAACTTGGCATTACAGTTTAATTTTGCCTAGTGACTTGGATGAACTACTCTACAATCACACAATAGAATTATAGTCACACATTTCTGGATACTTGGCATACTTCAATTTCCCTTGTATTTTGAATGATAGCTTTCACATGTCAAATCTTGAATAATTATTTGTGAAATAGGCAGATCAATAGATAGATGGATGATTTAGTTTTCCAACATTTACCTAACCTGTTGTTTACCTACTAGGGGACTGAAAACACCTTTCTCTTGAGACTTCTGGCCACAGAGTTATTTGTGAATTCAGAGGTATTTGAGGCTGGGGCAGTCAGAGAAACCGAGGGATAACTTTTCTTTCTTTGCATCTGCCTTTTTCTTCTAGCTGCCAGAGGGTGTCGCTGTTGAAGCTGTATTCTGGCTTAGCCCAATGAGGCTTCTATATCTCGGAGTCTGTGCCAGAGAGAAGCTGTTTCTAACTCTGCAAAAGCCAGGGTGGTCCTCTAGGGACCACAGGTCAGGGACGTTCAGAGCTCTGGGTGCCAAGACTGCAGATCTGAGCATGTCTCTGTGTCCCTGGGCTCTGCTACATCCTGGGGTATAAGCCTACCCAGGAGTCTGCTGGAAGGCCAGTCTCGGATCTGTGCACCCGCACACACAGGGTATTGACTTTCCTTTTATAGAGACCTTTCTTCCAAGGAGACAGTCTTAGGAACTCCCAAGGATTGTTGTCTACCCCGCCCATGGTGTGACATGGCTGAAGATGCTCTGGCTAAATAGAACTATTAAATGATGTTGGCAAACACAGATAGAATGCCATGTGTGTCATGTAGGTACAACACATAAATTCAGTCATCCAACAAATCCAATATTAGATATTCTCATTACATTTGCCATAGGGAGGATAAAAATATCTGAGTGTGTTCAAAGCCAAATTTTCAAGGCTTATATTTTAGTGATGGGTAACATGAAGCTCTGCATGTCTTTAGAGTGTGTGTCCTTAATCACTCCACAGTTACTCTCTCAGCAAGCTTCTGAGGAGCGCTCTGCAAACAGGAGTATGCCCTCAGACAACACCACAGTGTCGAACAATTGATTCTTCCTTCTGGTAGCAAGGAACCCAGAGGCTCTAGGCTCCCTAAATTTCCTGCCCTTAGAATTCTCCAATGTCAAGTCACTTATTTCACAACATGTAGCCATACAGATGTCCCATTTGAGACCTCTTCTCTGTCCCCTGCCTCCGAAGTTCCATGAGACAGAACCAATCTCACTAACCACCCCCTCCCCATGAAAACCAGAGGAAGTCAGGAATGCTGTGCACCCCTATATTTCCAGATTGCAGTTCTAATATTCAGGGGGGAGTTTGTGGTCAGCTTGAGATATATAGTAAGTTCCAGGTCAGCCTAGACTATAAATCAGGTCAAAACAAAACAAGACAAAAAAACAGCAAAAATACCTACCCAGCCACACTGAGGGCCAATAGGCATATACCAGCCCTTCAAATCCCCTTAGAGGAAGATTACAAAAACAGTTCAGCCTGTTCTGTTCCTTAAATCAAAATCTAATTCTCCCTCCTATGTCTATAATTTGAGGTTAGTTTAAAGCAAGCCAAGTCTTTGAGGGCAATATGAAATTATTTCTTTGTTCAAACAGCAGGAGCATTCCATCTTGAAGTGAACATTCAAAGCTTTGTCTCCTGAAGGATCCCTGAGATGGCTCTGACTAGCATGTGTGCATGCTTGTGCGTGCGTGCGTGCGTGCGTGCGTGTATGTGTGTGTGTGTGTGTGTGTATGCATGTATGCATGCATGTATTTCTCAGTCTTTAAAAATAATATTCCTCTTTGGAAAGTGTGTATAAAAATCCTCCCACCAGTTCTGATCCAATGCTGCTGATGTGCCCCTGGGAAATCATGTCCCCTTTAAGACTAGCTTCATTTTCTCTCTATGTCCTTAAGCAAGAGAATTGGGTTGAGCTTTATTATTAGAAATCTGTCTTAGGAAAGCATTTGGTTTTCTTTTCTTTTCTAAATGGAGTGTATTAACCTATCAGAGATTAATTTACCGCTAGTGGTTAAACTTTTTCCTTTTTTTTAAAAAGAGAATCTTTGTGAGGTTACAAATAATAAGGTTTAAAGAGGCTCATTCTGGTGCTTGGCATACTGTGAGCATCCTGGAAATCCTAGCTGGTATTGTCATTGCTGTTATGACCTCTCTCATAAGTGGGGCCACTTCCTGCTTGGGTAGCCAGCCCTCGTTATGAGATCTTCACTGTGGGGGAGAAGTGGTGTTCTCTGTCAGCTAATATATGGAAAGTGTTTAGCATAGGCTTTGGCACCTAGTGAGCAGTTAGGAAATTCCAGCAAGTTTCTAAAGTGTGAATCTAGCATGGTAGATTTATTTAGCTGAGGCAATAGGTAAAAAAAAAAAAAAAAAATTCAATGTCACAAAGAGAAATGAATTTATTTCTGATAGCTCTACAGGTACCAGGTGTTTCAAAAGATGGAGGAAACTTTGGAAGCACGTACCGAAGTTGTATCAGAAGGATGGGTATAAGCAAAATGACCTGTGATGGCCACTTCCCAGACTCACATTTGGCAGGGACATTTTATGGGGTAGTGAGAGTGTGGCTAGATGATCATTGTCAGATGCAGAAAGCAAAGTCTGGCTAAGGGTCAGTAGAACCCTGACTGACAGTTGGCAATTGTGTGTGTGGGTAATTGGACATGTGGGTAATTGGCTTCCCAGTGCAAACCTTAATCCTGTTAAAGTTCACAGAAAATTGCTTAAGCATTCTATCAGGAACGCTAACTTCTCAGGAGGTTATTAAGCAAAACGAAGATTCTCCCTTCTGGTCAGATTTGAAACACTCTTTAGTATGTGTAGGACTCAGTCACTCTGCCCTACTCAGGTCATTCAGGAGACCCTC
The DNA here is from genome assembly GCF_008632895.1 of Mastomys coucha. Lineage (NCBI taxonomy): Eukaryota > Metazoa > Chordata > Mammalia > Rodentia > Muridae > Mastomys > Mastomys coucha. The sequence goes on along the minus strand of NW_022196911.1, from coordinate 40,877,259 downwards.
GTTGATGGCAGCTCCATCATTACGTGTACAGTATGTGTGACTTCATCCTGGCCACCGATTTTAATCACTGAGGATGGAAGAAAGAACAGAATAGCAGCAACAGAGATTCCTTCAGCACATGAGTGAGAAGCTGGACATGCAGTTTGTGTTACAGACCAGGAGGAGACTAGCCAAATGGCTCATGAACATCAAAGAGGGCTTCAAAATGCAACCCTTGACTCCCAAATCACTGTTTGCTACATCCATTTATTAGCCATAAGTGTTTTACTATGGAAAAGTAATGAAGTTTGGAGAGAGCCTGTGGTCTGTGTCATAGTGAGGAAGCACTTAGCCTTGCTGTCCCTACTGCATCCTAGAGCGGAGTTGATAAACTAGGGCCCTAAGGCCAAACCTATCTACAGTCTGTATTATAAACAGTTTAATATATTAGAACATAAGCATGCTCATACATACATCTGTCATCGGAGGCTAACCACACTACAGTGACAACAGAATTGTTGAGGCAGAGACCACATCGGCTCCAGATTGTGACGGATTTATTTCTTGGACCTTCATAGGTAAAGTTTGCTGACTTCTGTAACACCAAGGCTTCTGAACACAGAAGCACATATACATAGAACTTCAGTCACTATTGCTCTCTGTATTTATGTTAGCGATGTATGAGATTACCTGCCGCCCAGCATCCTCGGCAACACAGAATATCAAACTTGTGCCGGTGGACCATGATGTGGCGGCATACACCTGTAGTCCCAGAACTCTTGAAGCTGAGGCAGGAGGATGCAGAGTTGGAGGTGAATCTGGCAGAGTAAGACTTTGTCTCAGACCAAGAAACAAATGAAGCTTTGATGTGTGCACACTTTGACAGATGAAAAATGAAAAGTGACCACACATATTAAGATTGAGCTTTTAGCTGGGTAGTGATGGCCCATACTCTTAATCCTAGCATTCATGAGGCAGAGGAGAGGCAGGCAGATCTAGGATAGCCAAGGCTGCACAGAGGTTAAAAAAAAAATTGAGCTTTTCTTATAAGTGAAACTGGTAATATTCTGTTTGTTTTGCTTGGTGTTTTGAGTCAGGGTTTTTCTGGGTAGCCCTGGGTGTCCTGGAACTTACTCTAGAGAAAAGAATTCAGAGATCTGCCCGCTTCTGCCTCCTTTGTGCTAGGATTAAGCGAGATGGTCACCATACCCAACAGAAGTTTTAAGACCCTTTAGTTTGCTGTTTTGTGGACCGTCTATTTGTATCCATTGAGGTGTTGATGGCGCTCTTTATGTGATAGGAAGTAGATTCTTGTTTTACCTATCATGTAATATCGAGTTTGCCCGTGAAAGTCTTTGATATAAAAGACTTAATTTTTTCTTGTGTGTGTGTGTATGTGTGTGTGTGTGTGTGTGTGTGTGTGTGTGTGTATTCAAATTTAAGAGTGGTGTCTTATACCTAGGTATGTTGGTGCACACTTACAATTATAGTGTTTTGGAAACAGAGAGAGGAGGAGGGCAAGTTCCGTTCCCATCTGTGCTACATACAATTTGTCTTAAACCAAACCAAACTTGGTTTTTCTTCATTGACTTCTGACTCACATATCCTAGTTAGGAGGCCTTCCCTGCCCGACTCTAAGACTGGACAAGAATCTCTTCCACTGTTTTCTAGAAGAGTTTGTGGTTCTCATGTTTTACATCTAAATATTTGTTCCATCTGTGATTTATTTTGCCTTATGGTTAGAGGAGTGGATTTAATTTTTTCCCCCTCTAAGTGACGACCCATTGTGTGTAAGACATTTTAGAAATAATACTTCTTTAGTATATACTAAGTTTCAATATATTTTTAGGTTCCACTGGCATGTGTATGGATGGTCCTGTAGTATGTTGTTTTAATTAATGTAATTTTATATTTACCCTCATCACTTTTATCATTTTAACACAAATTTTTTCATAACATAAATTCTAGGTTTATTCATCTAATTTTTTTGTAAGAAACATTTAAAAGTATTACTACTGATTTTTATTTTAATTGCATTTTTATATTATGTTGGTAGACGACATCTTCACGGTGTTGCTTCTGCTGAGGTTTTTCTTTCTTTCTTTCTTTCTTTCTTTTTGTTTTGTTTTTGATACAGGCTATTTCTGTGTAGCCCTGTCTGTCCTGGATTCAGTCTGTAGACCAGGCTGACCTCGAATTCAGAGATCCACCTGCCTCTGTCTCCCAAGTGCTGGGATTCAAGGCGTGAACCACCACTGCCCACCCAGATACTGTTGAGCTCTAAAGCACAACCATGGTGTCTGGCTTTGGTGGCTGACTGCATTTTCCTGACAGTGACATATTTCTGAGGCTGCTTCATATCTTGACTGTTTTCAGCAGTGGTTTTTGTTGCTCAGCTGAAACTTTCTTCCCAAGTTCAGGAGATTTAGAAGCTAAAGACTTGTTCAACGATGTTTATGGTTCAAACACAATTCAAAGGTGCAAAGGATGGGCTTGTTGAAGTTGCCAAAGCCCTGTCATCTGGTCGTGTCAGCAGAGGATTATGTCACAGAATAGCAGCAACAGAATCATGACATGGAGAAGGGACAAGATCTGGAGAAAGCGTTGGTTTGTACCGGTGAGTTTTTTTTTTACGGTTGCATTTCGAGGAAGCAATCCGAACAGTCTGAATGTGGACTTGTGAATCTGAATCACAGAGAGTAAAAAGAAGGAAAGAAGGAAGGTAGACTGGAAGGGAAGATGGCTGGTGTGCATGTTGTGACCTCCTGAAAACGGGCTCAGTCCTCTTGGAAAAGTGCAGAAACATCTGAGTGGTCATTCCCTTGGATTAAAGCCTTTGGGGGCATTCCAGAGTTCCCATTTGGGATGAAGAGTGTCCCTTAGTGTCACCATCTCTCACACATCTGTGCCTTATCTTGAATGAGAGTTGTACAAGCCTATGTGAACAGAAGCCGCAGGGAGAGTCTTGGTCAAGCTGTGCAGAGGTGGGCATGGTCAGTTTACCCAGGAACAAAGGGGGCTTTCTTACAATTATCTTAAAAAAAGGAGCATTCCTTCATCCTTAATCACAGTTACTAGACCTTGCGGGAACCAACTGGGGACATTAAGAAATCCACCTTTCCTACCTTAATGCCTTTGTGGGGGAATGCTGCCTTTAAGCTCGCCTGAGCTGTCGCTGTGCTGTGCTTTGAAACGCACCCTGGTCCTTTCATTCCCACCACACTGACAGTCATATTTATTAAGAAGTCTAGGGGCTTGTCAGTCATCTGTGATTTGTTATTGGAATTGGTTTCGATTCAAATGAGCAGGCCAGGTCAGTCTCTTCACGTGGACATAGGGATTTGAAAAACAGACAATTGCAGTTCAAATTAGAATTACAATGTTAAGATGTAAAGTGAGCAATACAGGATGACTATAGTCAAGGAGAAAGCGTGTGTGTTTGCATGCGCGTGTGTGCATGTGTGTGAGTATGTAGGCAGAGGTTCAACCACCAACATCGTGTGTTCCTTAAGAGCTGTCACTGTATTTTTTTTTTTTTTTTAGACAAGGTTTCTAACTGGCTGGGAGGTGGGAGGACTCTCCAAGTAGTCTGCGCTGGATGACTAGCTAAGGATCATCCATCTCTGTATCACGGGGATTACCAGTGAGTACCAGCAAGCCCAGCTTTATAGATTCTGGGACTGCAACTTCATGCTTGTACTGCAAGCACTTTACTTTCTAAGCCAGGGTTTCAAGTTCAATGTATAGCCTAAATATTGACCCTCTGCTGTGTGAATGGCTGGAAAGGTTTCCTCGCACCTTGTAGTGTGTGTCTTCACTCAAGTGTCTCCTCTTCTGTGAAGAATCTTTCAGTTGGATGATGCCTATTAGCTAGTGCTTAGTGTTTCCTGAGCTGTTGGAATCCTTCTCAGAAGGTCATTCCCCATTACCACATCTTGAAGTGCTCCCCCCACAAGTCTTCCTATACTTGCAAAGACTAATGCCATACATTAAGCTATTTGATTAAAATTGATTTTTGTACATTGTGAGAGAGAGAGATTGAGTTTCATTCTTCTAAATGTGAACATATGCTTTCCCAGCACCATTTGAAGATGATATTGATACTTTCATGGGGAATCAGATGGCTGCAGCTGTGAGGCTTTCGTTGTTGGGTCCTCTGATCTAGTCCCTGGATCAACAGGAACCAAACGTGTGCTACTACCATGCTTCAGAGTTACCTTGCCTATTACCTTTTCTAAACCCTGCTTCAAAGTTTCTTGCTTTCTCACAAGGCATTCCTAGTCTTTACAATAACACCCTTCCCCATTCCTTGACTAATAGGAGAGGGCTACTGTTATATTGCAGCCTCTATCCTTAGACTTGCAGATGGTCCTCTTAGGGCAGTGGTTCTACCCTTCCCAAGCCTACAACCCTTTAATACAGTTCCTCATGTTGTGGCAAACCCCAACCATTAAGTTATTTCCTTGCCACTTCATCATTGTAATTTTGATCCTGTTGTGAGTCACAGTGTAAATATCTGATATGCAGCTCTCAAAGGGGTAGAGACCTGTGAGTCAAGAACCACCATCTTAGACTTCACTCTCCCTTCCTTCTTCTTCCACCATCTTGGGAGATGCCGATCTGGCAGTCTCCTTCCTCTGCCTGCTGCCTGCTGCTGTGAAAGACTCCTGGAAGACAAAACCCAGAGAAAATGTTCATTCATTTAGTGGAAGAGGGTCCTCTTTCCCAGAACAGGCAGCGATAGCATCATGCAGTGCACCCTGTGTCTTTACCCTCTCAAGAGAAGAGAAAACCTGATTAATCTTTTATAGTCTTAAGCCTTCTGTTTCATAAATGGGTCTTGACAGTAAGGAGGTTAGAGGGGAGGAAGCATTAGCAAATTTGCTTTAATGAAACTTGATGGGACCCTCTCACCTGGAGTTGTTTTTTTCCCCAGCTGACGCTGCTTTGGGACACAGCATCATCGACCATCCAGAGAAGCAGCTCGGTGATCAAGGGAAACCAGATGGAAACAAGTGGGTCTCCTCATCCAGTCACACAATCTACCCATAATCAAGCTACCTTAAATACATACCTTGGTGACAACATAGAGAATGTTACTGACGAACTTCCATGCTGGGAGCTGGATTCATGGAGTCCGTGGGAGAAGGAGGGTGATAAAAGTGTAGTTGTAAATATCGCTAGTATCATCTAAAGGAGGGGCATGGGAACAGGTTGGAGCGGGCCTCGCCAAGGAGCAGTTGGAGGCCAGAGTCAATACCATTTGACAGAGGGTGGGCATGAGGCTGCTTCCAGTGGATTCACTGGCACCAAGTATCCACCCAGCCCTTTCCACCTCTTATTGTCTTTGTTGTTAGAATGTAATGCTGACATTAAAAAGTCTATTTCCACATTAGAAGTCAAGTGAAGGGAAGTGATATCCTTGATTTTTCTTTTCATCTAGCTGAGTTTATCTTCAAGTAATAGTAAAACTTGTAATTCCAGATTTGGAAATGAGAAAGAGGAATATGAAAGATCTTCACTAGCAAACAATAAAAGCCATGTGTCTAAGGATGTTCTGGTTTTTGTTTTTGATTGTTTTGTTTTGTGTTTTCTAGTTAGAGTCTGTGAAAAGTAATGAACAGAGCTGGGAAGCATGGGGGCTTCCCTGGAGGTGGAGGAGGTGGAGGCCTGGCTTGGAGTCCAGTGCAGCCCTGGGTGGGGAGCTTGTCTCTAGCTCTTCTGGTAGAGAAGTGATATTCTTGCTTCAGAATTCCAGGGTACCTGGAATATCTTTTACCTGTTCCATGAGATTCGAACCCTGTGCTTACATCCTTCCTTGAGATCTATCAGGGGTAGAAGGAAGAAATGGAATTGGCTAAGTCTTACTTAGGGTTTTTCTGCTGTGAACAGACACCATGACCAAGGCAAGTCTTATAAGGACAACATTTAATTGGGCCTGGTTTACAGGTTCAGTCCATTATCACCAAGGCAGGAACATGGCAGCATCCAGGCAGGCATAGTGCAGAAGGAGCTGGGAGTTCTACATCTTCATCTGAATTCATGATTTATGCTGCTAGCAGAATACTGGCTTCCAGGCAGCTAGGATGAGGGTCTTAAACCCCATACCCACAGTGCTATGCATACTTTGAAAAGATCACACCTACTTGAACAGGGCCACACCTTCTAATAGTGGAAAAATTGTGGAAAAATTATTTTAACAAAATTTTTATGAAAGTCTCCTGCGATTAGCAACCACTTCATAATCTAAAAGTAACTTAAATGCATGGCTAACCCTTATCCATGTTTTCACAGCACCTTTACATAGCTTCTCTACATAGAAGGTCTTGACAAGACTGGGCCAAGCATCACAGGCTTCATTGGTTTACAAGTGAGTCTTGAAGCCTGTTGGGTGCCAAGCACTGTTCTCAGCACTCCAGCAGAGCTGGGAAAAAGTGAGTGTGTCAGCCACCTGCTCTGCTTCATCCAAGGAAGGGTTTGGAGAAAGGAGGATTTGGAAGCCAATAAAGCCAGACATTAGAAAACATGCCCCCCCACTTACATTACTGTCCAGCTACCACCAATCAATGTTCAAACGCACGTCTTTATTTTTAAAATTGGATCAATCATGTGCTCTTTAGTTGGAGACAGAGATCTGTGGGAGCAGAGGCATTTTAGTTTATTTTTTATTGCATATTTTCTTTATTTACATTTCAAATGTTATTCCCTTTCCTGGTTTCCCCCATCCCCTCTCTCTCCTCCTGCTTCTATGAGGGTGTTCCCCCACCCACCCACTCCTCACTGCCCTGATACCCCCCTACACTGGAGCATCAAGCCTTCACAGGATCAAGGGCTTCCCCTCCCACTTATGCCTGACAAGGCCATCCTCTGCTTCATATGCAGCTGGAGCCATGAGTCCCTCCATGTGAACTCTTTGGTTGGTGGTTTAGTCCCTGGGAGATCTGGGGGGGGGGTCTGGTTGGTTGATATTGTTGTTCTTCCTATGGGGTTGCAAACCTCTTCAGCTTCTTCAGTCCTTTCTCTAACTCCTCAATTGGGGACTCTGAGCTCAGTCCAATGGTTGGCTGTGAGCATCTGCCTCTTAATTTGTCAGGCTCTGGCAGAGCCTCTCAGGAGACAACTTAGGCTCCTGTCAGCATGCACTTCTTGGCATCCACAATAGTGCCTGGGTTTGGTGACTGTATATGGGATGGTTCCCCAAGTGGGGCAGTCTCTGGATGGCCTTTCCTTCAGTCTCGAGCAGAGACATTTTAATGGCACCTGAGACAATGGCTGTTGTCCTGGAGGATGCATGCATGAGCCACTACAGCTGCAGATTTGCAGAGTGCAAGGCTGTGGGTCTCTGACTATAGGGAAGAAATAGGGGTGGTTTTAGGTAGAGAGGGGCTTGTCATTTCAGGCCTACTAGTTTTGCTCATGGCTGGCCCTGAAGTTACTGGTCAGGTCATTGTGCTATTTCTATAAATGTGGGGTGGCTGTGTGCATGTGGGTGAAAGTAGACATGATTTATCATCTTAAAGCAACAGATCGATCTGGGCATAGGCCCAGTGCTACTGAAAGGGCCCCTTTTACTATGTGTGGCAAGTCTCCTCACTTCCCTAAGTTGTCAGTGAGGTGACTGGACTGACTTTAAAACATGGATCCTTTCAAATGACACGCAAGTCTCATGATTTACAGTCCCCAAAGTTTATCTTGCTCTGGGAAAAAAAGGGGAACTTGGAACTTAAGCTTTCCATTTAAAAGCCAACGAAAACATCTTAAAATAACACCCCCTCCCCCTTCTCCATAATGAGGATTGGAGTGATTTAGCAAGAGGCAGGGGCTTTGGGTAGAACTCTGGCAATCACCAGCAACTGAACTTCAAGGTCCAGGCACTTTGTTGTGGGCACTGGAACCCTAATGATTTATAATTAACTCCAAGCAGAAAATCCAAATGCCAGGCGCTCTCCTAACAGAGCTACAAAAATAACCACATTCACAGTGTTTGCAAAATTGAAAACAAATGTCCCAAGAAGCAAAAGTGCTCCACGCAGTCCCCCCAACCCCAAAAGCTTGGGAGAAAGAAAAACACTGGCACCCCAGCAGGACCACAAGGGATGAGCCAATGTCCCTCGTCATGGGAAATCCATCTAGGCACAGTCACATTGCACCATTAGCCCTCAGTGACTCTGAGAAATAACCAAACTGAAATGCCTCAGATGAAAAGCAGCCAAGGATTGGATTGAGCATTCTCTCTCCTACCACTGAGTTTTGGTTCTTGAACCCCTTTTAATACTTGGAAGAGCTGAAAGTGGGAAAATAAATGTTCAAATTGTACTTTTGTTTCTGAAAGAGCTTACAGCCTTGTGGTTCTTTCTTTTTACTTCTTTTTTTTGTTGTCTTTGCAGGTGTCTGCATGTGGTGTGTGTACGTGTGTGTGTGTGTGTGTGTGTGTGTGTGTGTGTGGTGAACTTACACCTGTGTAAGTGAGTGTGTGTGTGTGTGCTTGAGAGAGTATGCACATGTACCTAAGCATACACCCATGCATGTGTCTGTCAAAACTAGGCTGTGAGATTTCCTCCTTGATTCTGTTACCTTTTCCACTGAGATAAGGTATTCAGAGGTAGTCGGTCTAGGCAGCTGGCTCCAGGGATCTTCTGAATTCACTTTCTGAGCACTGAAGTTACAGACAGGTTCCGTCCCTACCCAGGCATTAACACGGGTGCTGGAGCTCCAAACTCTGATCCTCAAGCTTGCAAGGTAAGCAATTAACCCACAGAACCATCTCCTCATCCTCCTCGTGGTTCCTTCCTTCCTTCCTTCCTTCCTTCCTTCCTTCCTTCCTTCCTTCCTTTCCTCCCTCCCTCCCTCCCTCCCTTCTTCCCTCCTTCCTTCCTTCCTCTCTCCTTTCCTTCCTTCCTCCCTCCCTTCTTTCTTCCTTCCTTTGTTTTTTTCTTTCTTGTTGTTTTGAGACAAGGTCTCACTTTGTAGCCATGGCTGGCTTGGAACTCACTATGTAGTCTAAGCTGTCTTAAAATTCATAGATCCACGTGCCTCTATTTTCTGAATGGAAGTTGTATATCACCACAGCTCTAAGTCTGGGTTCATATAGTTGTTTTGAAAAGTGTGTACTCAAAAGGCTGATAACCAAGACAATATCTAGATTAATTACTTTAACTGAATACACACATAATATATATGTATATATGTAAACATACATATGTATACATATATATACACACACATATATATACAAATGCTACCCTATGGATTTACTCGGTTTTCATGCTGACATGGGACATGAGCATGATTATGCTACATTTACTCAGCAGTGATTACCTATGGGACTTCTTTAGATGCTATGGAATCCTAAAGCCACACAACAAAGGGCAGTTAGTATTCTGCAGCAAAGATGAACAGAGTTCGGACATTGCAGTGAATTCATTAGAGGCCACTCCACTCATTTTCTAATCCTGTGAAAACGTCTTTGACTCCCACTTCACAGATAGGAATGTAAAGCCAGTGAAAGTCTCAGTTACCTGCATAATTTAATTAGTGTTCAGCAGAGCTGGGACAAGGTCCAATTATGCCATAACACCAAAGCCTATGTACTGTACCAGCCCCCCAGAGGAGGGGAGGTTCTATGCATTGTCCTCTGTTAGGGTGACATCTCCCAACCACCTTTGAAGGGATATAGAAATATTTTGAATGACTTTGTGTCAGTATTTGCCTAATTCTGCATGCCAGAGGGGGTGGAGAACAGAATCTTTTCCACTCTCATATACCATAGTTCTGTGAGCGTCATGCCTCTCTCTGGGGACCCAAAGCAGTAACAGTATCTGAATAAGAAGAAACAGAGATGGACAAACTTTCAAACCATCCAACTTATAGGCAGCAGGAATAAATTGTAGACTTGAAAAGAGTGTGGGAATAGACTGTCTGGCCATTGTCAGTCTATGTAAACTGTGTGCATTGAATATGTAAATTGCCTACATATATTCATGTTCACACACTTCTAACAGACCTGAATATGGCCTCTTGGGAAAGTGTTGGTTTAAGCCTTTCTGCAGAAGTCACCTATGGGACTGAGAATTTCTATTGTTTCTGTCCAAAACATGGGACTAATTGAAGAAATTCTCTCTCTCTCTCTCTCTTTTTCTTTGGCCTGAGAAAATTAATTCTTCCTGTGGGAAATATTTTTAATGTTCTAAAACTCTCTGAACTTTGGGCACTTGAGCCTTGCATTGCAGCTGCCTTCTGCCTCCAAGGAATATAATCCACCTAAGCCATTAAATTGTTGTGAGTACTAGTGATGGACCATTTTTATCAGGCTGCAGATCTGCAGTGAGAGCAGCTTAGATGGCTGTGTGTATTTGCTCACATTAAAAACCAGTTAAAGACATCAAATCTCTTTAGATTGCAGCATTATTTATTGTAAAACTTTTGCACTTCTGAAGACAGCTGGCTTCCCGTGATCTTTCTTGGGCTGTGGGTCTTTGTCCTCCTATGTGTGGCTACCTGTCCCTGTCCTTCCTTTGAGTGTGTGCATGTTTATGTGTGTTCATGTGCATGATTTGTGTGTATGTGTGCATGTGTATTATTTTGTGTGTGCATGCATGTGGATATGCATGAGCGTGTGTGTGCATGTGTATGATTGTGTGTGTGTGCATGCATGTGCATGAGCATGTGTGTGTGTGTGTGTGTGTGTGTGTAGGCACATGTGGAGGTCAGAAGTGGACACCAAATGTTTTCCTCGGTCACACTCCCCACTTTGTTTTTGAGACAGAGTCTTTCATGGTACCCACAGCTTTCCTATTTGGCTAGACTGACTAGCCAGCAAGCTGCTGGGATCTGCCATCTCTGCTTCTTAAGGTTGTGATTACAGCCATATGCCAACAACACTCAGTTTTAGGTGCATGCCATGGGTCTGAACTCTGCTTCTCACGCTTGTGCAGTAAGCACTTTTACCACTGAGACGTCTCCTGTCCTCTTCCTTTCCTTCCTTCCTCCTTTCTTTCTTTCTTTCTTTCTTTCTTTCTTTCTTTCTTTCTTTCTTTCTTTCTTTCTTTCTTTCTTTTTTCATCTTCTCCATTCTTTTGGCTTGAATTTAGCCTCAATCTGAAAATAAAATGCTAAATTCATTTGTAAAGCTCTAGTGATAAGAATCTGCACATAGCACTCTGGAGGCTGAGACCTGAAGGTAACCATTTGAGACTATGCAGTTCTGTCTAGTGAGTTCTAGTTCAGGGATACACAGGCAGACCTTGTCTCAAAGCATCAATTAAATAACCCAGAGTCAAACATGTATGCAAATGGAATACACCAAAAGCAAACAGCTAGGCTTTTTAAAGTTTCCTTTTAAAATTTCTCTACTAATTGGGATACATATTTTAAATTATAAGCACATACAGAATTGTTTTGTATGAAGACCAAGGTTTAATTCCAGCAGGTTTTTTTTTTTTTTTTGAGGGAGGAAAGGCAGAGTCTAATTATGTATGAGACTCTTAACTGGCTTAGAACTTACTGTGTAGACCAGGCTGGCTTTGAACTCACAGAGATCTGCCTGCCTCTGTCTCCCAAGTGCTAAGATTAAAGGTCTGTGCCACAATGCCTGGCTCCCAGGAGATTTGGGTAACTTGAGTGTTCCGTTTTTCACCATTTAGGGTGGGCAATATAAAAAATATATCATATTTTAAATATATCTTCCACACAAACAGTAGTATCAAAGCAAAAATTCAGAGACAGTTAATGCTAGTCAGAACTCAAATGACATTTATGTGTTTTTCTTTTTATTTTTTTGAGGCCAGGAAATAAATGATATTCAGAAGCATGACCTACAAATGGATAGCCTCATAGCTCTCTTCCTAGGCACATGAGCATCCTCATAGCTCTCTTCCTAGGCACATGAGCATCCTC
>NW_022196911.1:40863467-40864523 GCF_008632895.1 Mastomys coucha | reverse complement strand
AGCATCCTCATAGCTCTCTTCCTAGGCACATGAGCATCCTCATAGCTCTCTTCCTAGGCACATGAGCACGAGCTCGTGAGTGCTTTATTAGGCTGGGGCACTTGTCTGCTGGGAATAGTGAGTACCTAAAATTCTTTCTGATCTCAGACTGTCCTGTGGGTCTTTGTCCTCCTATGTGTGGCTACCTGTGCCCATCCTTCCTTTGTGTGTGTGCCAAGGGAGAACCTATGTCTCTGAAAGTAGAACTGAGTTACTACACACGTTTACACTGATAGAAAGACATGGAGAAGGTATTTGAATTGAGAACTCTGCTGCTTTTCTGTTAAACACACGGTCTCATACTTCACGCAATGCAGAGGTGACACACGGCTACCACCAAGGCATACAGTGATTTCTGTGTATATGTAATTTTACTGTTAAAGTTCGCTTATGTGAAAGGATTGTGTTGACTACTTGTGAAGGCCCATGAAAGCGACCACTAAAAATGGGTAATATTAGGAGTGTGAGGATGAGTCCAAAGGCTTGGTATAATGACCCTGTAAAAACTGAGGTTTTTGTATCCACTCCGAGTGCTTCACCAGAATCCTTAAAGTCCCAATGAACTTCATGGAAATCTAAGCTGGACACATCATTACAGTATGAATTAAATTTATGCACAAAGAAAACGACCACTTTCCATGAACACACCCCAAGGACGTATTAATGAGTAGAAAAAACATGCATAGGCTTGCTGGAAGTTAAAATTGTTAAATTATGTACTAGGTTTTACAATTATTTGTGAGGGCCGGTGAGGTGGTTACGTGGGTAAAGTTGCTGGCTAACCAAGGCTGATGACCTGATTCTGACCCCCAGTTTTGATTGTCAGGGCCCACAGGCGAAATCTTGGTGATTGTCCGCTATGACATGTGTGTGCCACCACTCCACCTCCCTAAGTAAACTAAAAAATGTAAACTATGAGTATATCTTAAAAATTAAAATTATCTTAAATTAACTGATTTAGGTGAATATGTGAACCTTTCCTGTTACGTGTTACCATTCACTGAGACCAGTGCAATT
>NW_022196911.1:40844586-40863457 GCF_008632895.1 Mastomys coucha | reverse complement strand
CTTTTGAGTTATAATTTTTGGGTCCAGGAATATAGAACATTATGGTAGAGCACTTGTGATTCTGATTTATAGTTGCAATTAGTTCGTAAATGGTGAGTACAGTTAAAGTTCCCTCTAGAAAGATCTCTGCAAAATTGCTTGGTACTGTGTTCCATTGAACTCCTCACAGCGGCCCCTTACCTATAGGACCCATATCTAAGAGCCCAACTGTTTCACTGGATGGCATTGAAGCCTATATCTACAATAAAGTTAAATTGTGGTTGGGCATAGTAAAGGAATAAGAACAATAAAATAAAATTAAATTATAACTGAGCATAGTAAAGGGATAAGAACAATAAAATATAACAGTTATAATATTACATAATAAAAGTTGTATGGATATATCATATCATCTTCTCTCTCTCCCTCTCCCTCTCCCTCTCTCTCTCTCTCTCTCTCTCTTTCTCTCTCTCTTTCTCGTACTATGCATAGTAATGGGGCCGATAGCATACACAATGAGGATACCTTGGACAAAAGGGTGGTTCATGTCCCATGCAGTACAGAACAGGATGACCTAAGATGTCATTGTATTACTCTGAATGGCTCACACTTTAAACTTATGAACTGCTCATTCTAGAACTTTCCGCCTAATATTTCATACTATGGTTGACTGACTAATTGGAATCGGGGACAACAACACTGAGAGTTGAGAGGCTATTGGAAGGTGGCTCCCGCTTTCACCGAGCTCACTGTGAAAGTCTCTCATGACCCCATTTAGTTGGAACTTTCTGCTTCTTCGGTTGTAGTTTTCCATGTAGATATTTTTGTAATGGGCAGGCTCAAATCCAGTGAGATTTCTACTCATGCCACGGTCGAGGAAATGAAGACACACCACAGTGGCCTCCACTCTGTTTAATCACCTTGCAGCAGGTTAAGGGTACAGAGCAGGGGATTTGTTATAGGCAGGATGGGGTTCTCCCTCTCTTCTAAGAAGCGTTTTCTTGCAGTCTATTGATTCTCAAAGAAACTGCACTTCACAGTTCTTCAGTGCTTGGGTGGTCCCTCTTCCAACCCTTTGTTAAAACTGTCTGCAGCTGCAGGCTAGAGCTATGAAGTGGCCACTCTCACTCATGCCTCCCCAGGCCTCGTTGAGCATGTCCTTCCCTTGTTACTCTTGCAAAATGAGAGGGTCCAGCCAGGAAGAAAAAGAACAGCTAGGGCGTGGCCTGTGAACACATGGTAGGTTCTGGGAAGCTGTGCTGGAGCAAGCGATACACATGGCTCTTTTGTTGGATCAGGCCTGTATTTCCATCATTGAAGATCTATCGCCCCTCTGTTTCACAAAAGCATTTTATTTCGTTTCAAATATGGAGAAATCACGCTCTAATTGAGTTAGCATCTTCATAGGAATTAGGATATTCCTTTCGTTCAGAGATGTATCCCCTCTCCCTGCCAACCACATTTTACCACTTAGGAAACACTCCATTAGGATACAATGTGTGCACTTGATCTGATGTCTCATTGCTACTTTTTGGAAGGCTGTTTGGAAATCACTGATTAATTCTTTTTAAAGGGACAACATCTTAGAGCCAGAAAGATACCCTAACCTCGTTAGCCAATTCTTAACTTTGACATGATGAAATTGTGTTACCACAAGACAATAGTGGTAGTTATGGGAGAGGGGAGGGAGAGGACATCAGGGCAGTTTTGAAAGGGACCAAAGGCCTGTGTTACAGAAAATCTGCCTATTTATTTTTTTATCCAGGATAATGGTTTTGACCCCTGGTCCATTGTCTTTAGTTGGGAATATTTCATTCCTGGTTTTAGATGAACACCTCCTAGATTTTTTTCATTCAGTACAATTTAGTTGTTTGCTTTGAAAGCCTTTGTTGTTTGAAATGACATGTCATAATTAGTGTCAGTTGTTAACTTGACACCTGGGAAGAGGGAGATGGATTGGCCAATGGGCTTGTCTATGGTGGCATTTTCTTAATTGCCAAATGCTAATTGGTCACGGTGGGTGGGGCCACCCCTGGGCTTTGTAAAGTAAGGTAGTGGACTTTGAGCAAGGAGCAAGTCAAAAAGCAGGGCGCACTTCCATGGCCTCTGCTTCAGTTCCGGTGCCCAAATTTCTGCCCTGATGTGCCTCAGTGATGGATTGAGACATGGAACTCTAGGGTGAATAGAGCCTTTTCTTCTTTAGCTGGTTTGGTCGGCAACCAGAAATTAAGTTAGGACCCATCGTGATCCTCTATTCCTAACATCCTCAGGGATTTTTATTATATAGAGAGGCTGAATTTCATTAAAAGTTTTCTCTGGGTATCTATTGAATAGTTATGTGACTTTTGTCTTTGCTTTTGTTTAAGAGTTACATGACATTTATTGCTTTCTATACTTTGAGCCATCCTTGCATTCCTTGAGTGAAATCAAAATCAATTTGTTTTCATGATGCATGATTTTTACTTTTTTCATTTTTGTGTTTTAATTTTTTTTTAAAAAATTTTAAGATACTGCCTCACTCTGTAGCCCAGGCTGGCCTCAAGTCAAATGTACAATTATTTTGTTTATGCCTCCCAGGGAGCTAGAACTGCATATGAGGGCCACAATGCCTGGCATTTTGACATATTGATCCAATTTGCGTGTGTTTTGTTGAAGACCTTGAATCTCTGTTCATCAGATATTGCTTATAGTTTTGCCTCTTTCTCTGCCCCCTCTCTCTCTCCTTTCTTTCCTCCCTATCTCCTCCCCTCCTCTTTTCTTTCCTCCTCTTCTTCTCTTTTCCTTACCTCATTTGGGTATCAAGATAATATTTTCTCCCTTTGAGTTTGGAAGCATTCCTCCATATTTTACAGGATAGTTTTAGGAACAGTGGTACTGGCTTCCTTCTGCTTTAGGAAAACTCAGCAATGAACCTGCGCAGCCCTGGGCTTCTGTCTCCTGGGAGACTCCTGACTGCACCCTACATCTCTCTGACTACTTTAGGAACTTTAGGTTCTCTTGGTTCAATTTTGGCAGACTATATAAGACTAGACAGTTGTCAATTCTAGGTTTTCTAATCTACCGGAGTATATATTTGCAAAGTAACCCCAAAGAAACTCCTGGATTTCACTAGTTTTCTGCTTAAATAGCCCCCCATTCACTTGTAATTCTGTTAACTTGAGTCTTCTGTCCTCTTTCTTCTTAGCTGATTTTTTAATTGTCTTGACAAGACCCAATATACTGTGAAGAGGGACACTCACGTTCCTCCCTTTCACTACAAGATTACTGAGAAAATCAGACTCTAAGGAATTGAAATTTTCCTGGGAGAAGGGAAATGAACTCGTAGTTGTGAAAGGATGCATATGCAGATAACATTCCAATATAGATAAGGGAGATGGGCACAAAGCTCCCTCTCAGCTAAACAGCTATTGGCCATTGATAGCGACTAGGAGAGAAAGCATCAATTTCCTTGAAAGTGGAGTGCCTTGTAGATGGACCATGCTCCAGTGTACCAAGAGCATATGTGCCGCACAAACTGGGATTAATGTATTAAAAAAAATCCAGTAAGTAGGACGGGGAGTTGATCTTGGAGAAATTGAGGGGTGGGGTTAATAGGATCAAAACATACCATATGAATTTCTCAAAGATCAAGAGAGAGAAATTATAATGATAGTGATGATGATGATGATGATGATGATGATGATGATGATGATGATGATGATGATGATGAAGAATCTGGCCAGACTTGATAGTTCCAAACCATAGTCTTAGCACTTGAAAGTCTGAGGCCAGAGGATCCCTTGAGGTCAGCACTTAACAGACTAACGATTTGAGCAAGGCTGTCTTCAAAACAAGGTACTTACTCAGAACAAAAGACTTAAGCGAAATATAAAAAATATACGGCTGGAGAGATGGCTCAGTGGGTGATTTTGGCCAAGCACGAGGACCTAAGGTTGGATCACCAGTACCCACAGAAAGCTGGGATAGAGTGAAGACAGTTGGATCCTGGAGGCTTGTTGAGCAGGCAGTCTACCTAACTTGTTGAGCAGGCAGTCTACCTTACTTGGTGGTTTGGAGGTCCTTCTCCCAAAATAAAGTGCAGAGTAATTGATGACTTCTGGCCTTCCCATATACTGTGCAGGCAAGCACGCCCAACCTCATACACAGAAACACACAAACGCCATACTAATATGGGCTGCTACATACACATATAAAAATATAGATCCCAAATATTTTTTTTTCTTTGAAAGTTGATAACTGAGTCAACAACTGAAGGATTTGTGCAGAGGTGCCTGTTAGAGGACAAACTTGCCTCTCAAGAAGAGACTTCATGTGATGTAGACAACTTACCAGACCACCTTGCATGACCTACCAGAGCCAATACAACGGTGGACCAGTGATGGGCAGGACCGTGCCATGCCCAGGACTGCCTAGTTACTTATACGTTTTGTCTTCTCTTAAACCCAAACCTCATGTTAGTTTTAGATGAGCTGGGGTGGGGGCCATGAAGTGACCATGTCACATAGAGACCCTTCCTGTTATTACGCTATTATTTATACATTTAATTGACATATTGAAGAACAATGGCCAAGCCTAGCTTGTTAGGGCCTCCAGGGCTCAGGTTTTGGGCCCTAAAACTACTTAATGGTTTGTTGATCCTGTTTACTGTTTACCTTTCCAAAGAACTCAGTTTGTTTAGTGATCCCTTTATCATTATTTTAGGCTTCATTTAATTAATTTTAGTTTAGATATTTGTTGTTTCCTTCTCCCCCCTGCCCCCAACCACGTTTGGTTTGTGCTTGTATTCTCAAGAGTCCAACCTGCGTGGTTATTTGAAATCTCACCCAGCTTTACATGGAAAGACCCAGCTCTTTTTTTTTTTTTCTTAGCAAAGTGCCTTTGCTCCATCCCGCAGAACCTGATATACTATGCATCCATTTTCATGTGATTCTAGGAATTTTTTTTTTTTTTGAGACAGGGTTTCTCTGTATAGCCCTGGCTGTCCTGGAACTCACTGTGTAGACCAGGCTGTCCTCGAACTCAGAAATCCGCCTGCCTCTGCCTCCCAAGTGCTGGGATCAAAGGCGTGCGCCACCACCGCCCGGCTGATTCTAGGAATTTTTACATTTCCCCAATTTCTTCCGATCTGAACTGTTCACTCCATGCACTGTTTTCAGTTAAACTGTTTGTGCAGCTGATGTACGCAGGGTTAAACTCTGAGAAACCTTTAAGCATCCTTGTGTCTAGGACCACCTTGCTTAGAAGAAAGACATGTGCAAGACTCAGCTCTGCCATCTTGGATTGAAGGCCACTGTTTCAGTAATCCCTCCTGCCTTTATATTCTTTTCAATTTCACACACTTGGCCACAGTTTCAAGATCCTGGAACACCTGGACCCTTAGTTCTTATCTCCAGGTGGTCCCTGTCTAATGACAGAAGTCTTGTCTTTACTGTGGTGTATGGTGACCACAAACCACAACAGACTTTCTTTTATAACAATTTTTATTTGTTTATATACTTGTTTTATATGCATTTGTGTGTATGTGTGTGTGTGTGTGTGTGTGTGTGTGTGTGTGTGTTGTTCATGTAGAGGTCAGAAGGCAGGAGTTTGTTCTCTTCGACTGGGGACCAAAGACAAATCATGGGAGTTGGTAACAAGCCTTAACTGGCTGAGCCATCAAGATGGCCCCATAACAGATCTTGAACTTTTATTTTGTGCCACTAGGTATTTTTGGAGAGTTACTGAGTTAAGATGTGGTCATCATATTGTGTGTGTGTGGGGGGGTGGGGGTGGTGAGTCTATGTCACACAGAGGCAAGTGTTTTACAGAGTGGAAGAGATAGAAGCTTTTATTTTGTAGCAATGGCCTATTATGTTTTTAAAAACTAAGCAGATGACTACAACAGGTTATTCATAGTTTATTTGAACACTGAGGCAATAAAGTTTGTTAGAGTTTCAGTCGTTCACTTAAAGTTGTTAATGGGTTTGTGCAAAGTCAAGTTAGAGTCTAAGCTCAGGAAACCCCCTCCCCTGCTTTCTACCAAATAAGACTCTATGGATTGAGCATTTCAAATAAAGTTCAAGGCTATATTCTGTAGTTTTCTCCACGCTTTGCCGGTCTTAAATATAGCCAATTATCTAGGGTGACATGTTTAGCAGGAAGATCATAATTTGTTTGTTTCTTTATCTATGTATTTATTCATTCATTCAGTTCAAATAAAGGTCTTTGGTATTGTATACTATTTCTGTACAGATGGGAGGCAGCTCTTATTCTCTAGCCTTGGATATTGTTCTGGTCTTCTTAAGAAGTTAATGTTTCTTCCCACTTGTGTTTCTAGATCATGGTGATAAATACACATAGACTTCCGGCTAACACCAGGCTGATGATATGAAGAACAGCCTTCATGGACAGGTGGGTAGATTATCCCTTATGTTACTTGTTCATCTGTCAGGCAGTCAGAAGCACTCTCAAGGTCTTGGCTAATGCATACAAGATAGGCATTTGTACACACAGGAGCTTGCTTCTGATTGCCAAGTGTGCTTTATCCGGGTAAGTAGGTTTTTATGTCCAGGGACATGGCCTTGGTTCTGGGACCAAGGGAGATAATGGGCAAGTTTTTCAGCTAAAAACAAAGAACATAGGGGCTACTGTTATTATCCCTGTACCTAGGGTGATAAATGACAATGAATGGGCTTTTTTTGCTACCTGTTTCTGACCATCAAACTTTTTATGTGCTCAAATACTTTCTCTGCTTTTCTCTATTGATTCACAGCCTTGAGGTGTAAATCAGTGGGCTTTTGTATGGTAAAAGGCAGTGCCGAATGGACTCATAGCATTCAGTAATATCATTGCCAAATATGGTTTCTCCTAACTATGCCTGTTTATCCCACAAGATGGAGGAAGAGAAAAATATGCCTTATTAGATAACTGAGTTCTGTAAATGGTTCTGTTTTTCTTGAGAGAGTAATTCAGAGTTAGAGGCTAGTCTTCTTGAAAATGATGGGGTAGAAATGTCTAAAGTATTCCATCATTAAAATTTACATAGATACACTATATGTAAACACAAAATATTTAATCAACTATCTCCCTTCTTATTCCTAGGATTTAAAATTTTAGGACTAGATTTGTGTGTCTAACATTTTCTTCTCTTATTGAGAATATATATTTTCAGATCTGTGGTGTAATGGTTATTATTCTGGACTTTGAAAATATATTTTTTCCATAAAATATATTTTGATTAAGGTTATAATCATATCCCTCCCTTATATCCTCCCAGATCTTCCCCACCTTTCCTCTCATCCAAACTCACACCCTTCTCAATAGGCATCTGAAAAATAATCATAAATAAAATAAGAAAAAACCAAACCAAACCAAAACCAGGACAAAACAAACAGAAAAACAAGAGCCAACAAGGACACTATTTGCACAAACATGGAGAACATGTTTTGAAAATACTTTTAATTAAGCAGCTTTGGCTAAAGCATGGGTCACTTTATATAGAGTAAAGCAGCCAACTCAATATAATGGGAGCAGTTCATCCCACAATATGATGAGTTATAGTGTATAATCTTAACCTTTCAGTGGAATTTCTGTTGCCATCAGAGATATTTGTCAGGTTCTAGTCACTACTCGTCTCAAAATGCTGTCCATCACTTGGGGCATAGGAAGAGAGACATGGTCTTTATTCATGAGTTCATAATCAGCTTGCCACAATAGGAATTTGTGATAGATAATAAATGCCAGCTATCAACAGACACTGCACTGTGTAAAGTTGACTAGATATTGATTGAACTAGATATGTATTAATAGAAAGAACACACACCATGGCTGAGCAGACTGGAGAACATGCTTGCTGCTCTCTATCTCTGGGGGCTCTGAAACACAACCTTGAGCTTACTATCTGTTCATTGCCTGTCAGTCAGTATCAAGTCTGATTGATACTTTCCCATGGGCACCAACATTGGAGTGGGCTGTCCTGTTCAGATAGTATAGTGCATGTTTCATGTTGCCATTGTAGTAGGAACCACTGAAGACTATGTGTGATGCCATAATTCAAATACCACCATCAAATCATTACTTTTTTGGTTCAGTTCATTCTCTCAAAGGAAATGGCTCTTCTTAGAGGGTCGTGTGATGGGAGGAGGGGGAGTGATGGGATCAGAAGTCGGGAGATCTGGAGTAGAGTTCTGGACTGATATTTCCTGAGGGATGTTGATCAGGAAAAGACTTTCTCTTAGTAGCAGTTATTATTATTATTATTATTATTATTATTATTATTATTATTTTTTTTTTTTTTTTTTTTGTTTTTTGTTTTTCGAGACAGGGTTTCTCTGTGTAGCCCTGGCTGTCCTAGAACTCACTCTGTAGACCAGGCTGGCCTCGAACTCAGAAATCCACCTGCCTCTGCCTCCCAAGTGCTGGGATTAAAGGCGTGCACCACCACCGCCTGGTCCAATAACAGTTATCTTATGAACACAGAAAACTACGACATATGTCACCTAACTCCTTTGCTGTAGTTAGGGTCAAATGAAATAATGCAGATTGAATCTTAGGATTCCCCAATGGACAGTCACAAGGAAGGCTTAAAACAAACAAACAAACAAACAAAAAACCACACCACCAGGGCCTGTGGAGACGGCTTAGTTTAGAGTGTTGCTCTTGCAGAGGATTGGAATTTGGTTTCCAGCATCCATGTAAGGTTCTCTGACTTCACTTTCCTCATTGGCAAAATGGAAACTACCATCATTCCTACAACCAGAGTGTAAGGAACATTAAAACAATAACAACAAAACAACAATACATCCTCCCCAACAACACACCAAAGCCAAGCAGACCCAGGTTTGGAGATTATCTACACAAACACCTCTAACTCTAGTGTCAAAGGATGTGACGCCCTCTTCTGGCCTCTTGAGGTACTACACTCACGTGTACACTCCCCAACACAGATGCACACATAAACAATTGAAAATAAAATGAATGCTGCAGAGACCCAATGAGAATATGTGTATACCCTGAATGATGTTCCCTGGATTCTCTAATTTCACCCAGTCCATGGTATCCAGGGCCTGCCTAGCCCAAGATGGGCATTACTCACAACAGGACCAGAGAGTGCTTCTTTTAGACACAGGATTGTAGACGGTTGCTGAATTTCAGAGCCCTGCAGTGATAAAGTGTTCCTGGACACTGCAGGCACTTAAAAGAATAACAGATATTGGCGTTGTTATAAATCAGGGAGCAGGGTTCATCATAGCAATCACGCTCCTGGAATCTTAATCCTGCCACTGAAGATTGGTGTGCTTGTGCAAGAGCTGCCTGCCCTTGGCTTCACCTTGGGCTATTAACTAACATGTCTGTTATTAGCTGGTTGTAATGACCAATTTCCGAGAGATGATTGCTTAAATATCACCCACCTTGAAAAGAGAATTATTACTCAACCGAGAACTGAACCCTTTATTTTCGAGTTGGTGGAGCTAATGATGTTACCTCACTTCTCTGTGTCTTCCTCCCTAGCGCCACTGCCCCCCAACCCCCTTCTCTCATCTGCTCTCCTCTTGCCTGGGCACTGTGTGAGGCATTACATGGTTACATAACTGCCTCCCTCTCTGCCTTGGTGACCTGAGTCCAGGAAAGGCTCCATACTTGATATTTATTCAAGCAGTGGTAGATGAAGACAGATGGTAATGAAATCAGTCTTGCTGACAGTGACCACAATGAAAATAGATCCTTTATGACGTCCAGGAATTCTGGACTCCTGTCTCTGCTTAAATGCACATTGGCGCCGATTCTGTCGTCTTCTGCTTCATTGTTGCTGTCATTCTCCCGACCTCTCCTTGGACCAGAGCAGGCAGACCAGTTCTCTGTCTTTTTCCTCATATAAATGCTTCAAACACCTACAGCTACAAATGACTCACCTGGAGGGAGGCTTTTTAATTGTTTTTCTTTTACGAAAAAAGAAAAAGGAAAGTTAAGTGAAGGAGTGCCTTTAGAGCTAGAGGGTATGTGGCTGGACCTCTTACGTGGACTGGTTTTACAGGAGTCGCCCTCTGCCTGTGACCGGTCCCTGTGAAAGGCTCTAGGAACCTCTCTGGGTTTGTTGGAGTTCCCAGACTGTATCCACTCTCCACCCCACAGGCTTTATTAGCATTGGATGGAAGTGGGAGGGGGGAAGAGGGGAGGGGGAGAGGAAGGGGAGAAGGGGGGGAGAGGGAGGGGGAGAGGGAGAGGTTGACAGAGACAAGACACAGAGACACAGAGAGGCAGGAGAGGGAAAGGGGATGTGTCAAATGAACAAACTCAGCTGCTTGCACTGTAGATAGCCAGGCCCTGGGTCAGGTGCAGGGCTCCGAAGCCATCTGGCATCCCCTTTAGTATTCAGAGGTAAATCACTGTGAAGTCCCTTGCTATTTGAGGCATTAATCACGTTGAATTCCTTTGTTATGCTAGGGTCCAGATCAAGTATAATTCCACTGAAATGCCACGACACTCTAGTACCAATTAATCTCTTAGTTGCAGAGTAGCACCTTTCTCTGCACGTGCGCCCGTGTGTACTCGTTATTAGCTTCGTTAGTATCCAGCCTCCCCCCCACCCCCCAGTCTTAGAAAGGATCATTTTCTTTGAATGGGAACCAGGGTAGCTCATATCTTACCCTTGAGCCTTGTGAGTGGTGGGGGAGGTGATGGGGGTGATCAAAGGGTTGCTTATATTCCCCAGAGGATGCAGAAAAACCTGGGGTTCGAACTTTGGCTCTGCTTTTGGCCAGCTAAGTCACTTTGGGGGTATGTTGTCCAACTTCACTTTCCTCATTTGTCAAATGGAAAATACCATAGTTCCTACAACCAGAGTTTAGGAAACGTAAAGACTATAGCAACAAACCAACAACTCTTCCTCCCCAACAACACACCAAAGCTAACCAGACCCAAAGTCTCAGAGAGCGTCTACACAGTCCAAATGGGCACTCTGAGGTTGCTGAACTTCTCATTGGCCTTCACACTTTCACTTGTGAGTTTTTTTATAATGAAGCTTATGAAATGAAAAGAGCAAGCAAGAATCCATCGAGAACAAAGGCTGCTGATGAGGGATGATGGCTCTATGGGATCATAGGTGATGCTGCAGAAATCTTGCTTCTGG
Organism: Mastomys coucha; assembly: GCF_008632895.1. Lineage (NCBI taxonomy): Eukaryota > Metazoa > Chordata > Mammalia > Rodentia > Muridae > Mastomys > Mastomys coucha. The sequence goes on along the minus strand of NW_022196911.1, from coordinate 40,852,371 downwards.
GACATGGGAGGGGGGTGCCAGGGTGGTGTTGTAGTTCACTTTCAAGGCCAACATTTTGAATGTTTGTAGCAGAAGATGCCTGTTATTGGCTCCAGGAGCCACTTGCCTGCCTCTTGAGCCTTCCCAGAAAATGCCTAAGCAATAATTGAAGGTCAGAGGCTAGGAGTCTTGGCTTTCCACTGGTAAATAATGAATGTTGCGCCAGCTGCTTGTGCACTCTACATTGAGGGGCAGAAGGAAAGGGAAAAAAAACCAAGCCAACAACAAACAATAAAAAAAATCACTGAATAAACATTAATCTGCTCTGTCATCCACAAATAGCTCCCGTCAGATTTCACAAAAGATACCTCCATCCTCTCTCCTGTCTGGCCCTTTGTGTCCTGCCACAAAATAGAACTCATGGCCCTAGATTTTTGACCTAGTATAAAAAGCAGTATATTTTCATGACCTGGTAGCAGTCACATTTCTACACCATAAAATATTTAAGAAGGCGAGGCCATGCCTGCAAGATCTTGCGGCAGGTGCAATCAAAATGTGCCCCTTTATTATTTATTTATTTAGCTCTCTGTATGGCAAGGCTTAAATGCTTTTCAGGCCAAATAATTAAATTCCATTATGGAAAGTGGGGATAGTTGGCAAAATGTACTCACTATTAGACCCTAGAGTCCTCAGGGGAGTTCCATGGAAAGGATAAGGAAAAAAAGGGGGGATGGTGTTTATGTAAGATGTGCAGTATGATTTATATTGGGCCCACAGGAGTGACACTAATGTAAGAAATTAAGTGTTGAGGGGGGTGGTGTCAGTCATCAGTCTCCTAGAGCTTGACTCTCTTTACTTTAGCGTTTGAGTTAAATCCAGCCCACTGCTTGTTTTTGAGCTAAATCCATACCCACTAGCAGAATATGGCTTTCAAAAAATAATATTTTGTAGAATGAGAAACTATGTGAAGTCAAAATTTGTTGTCCATAAAAATGTGATGTGGATACAACCATAATTTCTTTACATACAGAATACTGCTGTATTTGCATCACTACAATTTGACTTTTGTGACAGACACCATATGGCTATGAAGCTAACAATACTTTCCAAATGGTTCTTCAAAGCAAGAGGCTCTGATGGTCCTTGTCCTCAGACAGTGGTTCTCAACCTGTGAGTCACAACCCCCTTGGGGGTCAAATGACGCTTTCACAATGGTCGCCTGAGACCATTAGAAAACAGATATTTATATTATAATTCATAACAGTAGCAAAATCACAGTTATGAAGTAGCAATGAAAATAATTTTTATGGTTGGGGGTCACCAGAACAGGAGGAAATGTATTAAAGGGTCCCAGCATTAGGAAGGTTGAGAACCTCTGGTCTAGATAAATCTCAAACACAAATAATCTGTCACTACAGCTAGAAGAGTTCTCTCTCTCTCTCTCTCTCTCTCTCTGTCTCTTTCTCTCTCTCTTTCTCTCTCTCTCTCTCTCTCTCTCTCTCTCTCTCTCTGTGTGTGTGTGTGTGTGTGTGTAAGTTTGTATTTCTACATGGGTGCTGGAAATCTGAACTCAGATTCTCAATATTTGTGTGACAATTGTTTTACTGACTGGCTATTTTACCATCTTCCCATCCATCCCATCCATCCCTAAGTTCAAGGTTCCTATATTGTCGATGCATTTGCGTATGGATTTGATTCTGATGAGCCTGGCTGTTTTCTGAAGTGTACAGATGGGCATGTTAAAGGATGATGGCAGCTATACTCTAAAGCAGCATTTGGGGCCTATATAACCTTCTCTCCAAAATGTTGTCTCTGAATGATACCCTTCTGCTTTGGCTCCAGGGTCTCTGACATCTTCTCACCATCTCCATTGCTATTACTAAAGTCTGAGTCCTGAGCAACACCTCTGGGCTTTTCAGAAAGCGTTCTGAGCAATCTTTTCCCATAGCTGACAATCAACAGTTTATCTTCCATGTAAAACTTCCATCGGTGCTTCTAGACACAACACAGATTTTTACATGGACATCTTCCACACTTTAAGTCTTTCCCCATGACATCTAGGAAAGGATTTCCTTTGAAGAGCAGCCCCCACCCCACCCCATCACTCTTTATTCTGCCATGCCTTTCTATCACTGCCCCAGCATTTGATAGTGTTGAACCTTATCTGCTTTGGTTTACTGGATTTCACCCATTTTCCCCACCACATAGGAAGCTCTTTAGAATTGGTATCTTCAATGTCTGTTTCATTAAGTTCTCCCCACTCCAATATCTCTCATGAAGACTCAGGAAAAGTTTGTTGCATAAATAATATGAGATGAGGGGCTAGTGAGATGGCTTCGTGGTTAAGATTACTGACTGCTCTTCTGGAGGTTATGAGTTCAAATCCCAGCAACCACATGGTGGTTCACAACCACCTGTAATGAGTAACAAATAAAAAAAAATAATATGAGATGAGTCTCCCTGCTCTAACTCATTGTAGTTTTGGCATCAAACTCTGCTTGCCTGAATCTCCAGGAAAATGGTGACTTTATATCCATGTCCTTGCTCTCCAACTCTGTCTCCTTAAAGGTTGCTCTCTTGTAAGGTTAATCTGGTTCTTTTAGGTGAACCTTAAAAAAGTGTTGGTTAGTGTTAACTGTCAATTCCATAGAATTTAGAATCTCTTGAGAGATGGGCCTGAGTGTGGTGAGTAACTTGATTATGTTACTTAATATGGGAAGACCCACTCACTGTGGGCAGCCCTATTCTCTGGCTGGGTCCTGGACTATATATGTGGAGAAAAGAGCTGAGCCGCAGCATGTGTTCATCGCTCTCTGCTTCTTGATTGTGGGAACAATGTGACCAGCTGCTTCAGGCTCCTGCTTGATTTCTCTGCCCTGGTGGGCTACCCGCTTTTATGATGAGCAAAAAGGAAACCTTTCCCTCTTCAGTTGCCTTTGTCAGTCAGTGTATGCTATAGCCATGAGAAGAGAAACCAAGATACTCAGTATAGGTGTCTGTTTGTGGCAAACTCTGAGAAGCTTCTTTCAGATCCCTCTGGATCTATTTCCGGCCCCGCCTTCTAGTTGCTTTTGTCTCTGTGACAACCTGCCCCATCTATCTTTTGATGGACACTGTTTGGCTGCTAGTGTGAGTGGCATTGCCCAAAACATACAGAATTTAGGGCAGCTTTTGTGAGTAATGAACTGAATTGACAGGAATTCAGAAGGCTAGCTCCTTTCCTGCAGTGGAGAGAATCTTGGGAGTTTGTAGCTTACTTATACTCTAGGTTTCCTAAGCAATCAGCTCAAAAGCCTTCCCATGGGAATTTGGTGGGGCTTTTCTAGAAACCAGGCTCTGGCTTCCTTTTTCTCTCTTTCTACATCTGCCTTAACCAATTTCTCCTGAGGATGGTTTCTTAAAAAATCCCTTACTCTGTATGTTTCCTCCCTGGCTCTACTTCTGTCTCTCTGCTAACATGCCTAATGTGCCATGTTTCCCATATTAGAGAGCTACCTGCCATTTCAAGGCAGACTACAATGTGAACAACAGCACTAGCAATGCCAGTGTTTCATACATGTTGTTGTTGTTATTGTTGTTTTTGTTGTTGGGTAGGTCTCATGGGACATCAGACAGGAAGACTTTGAAGGACCCTGAAATTTAAACCATTATTTTGTTAATAAATGAGGCTTATACCTATTAAAGAAATCACACAAAAGAAGGAAGCTAAGAATGCCCTTATGTGGGAAAAAAATCAAAGCCCAGGGGCTGGGGAAATGACATAGCTAGAATCTGGTCCCTAGAACCTACATTAAAAAAGCTGTGTGGGATGCTATGCACTTAAAATCCTAGTATTGGAGAAGCAGAGACAAGAGGAATCTCCAGGGCTCACTGGACAGCCAACCTTGCCTATTTGCTGAGCTCAACACCAGTGAGACATAATTTTTTTTTTTTTGTAAGTAGATGGCATCTGAAATCTGACATCTGAGGTTGTACTCTGGTCTCCATCCCCCAGTGTACAGCCTCGCCTATAGCTGTATACACATAAACGTGCATAAGTGTAAGCCTACATTTTATTTTACAGACTGCTTATGGGTCTGGATTACAAAGGAAGTTTACAATCAGGAAGTTCTGCTTTGAGTCTCACTCTGGCAGATATTCTTAGGTTCCCTGAAGTGATCACCAACAAGCCACCCATCTTTCCTATCTCACACAGACTGATCTTCTTTAAGGTCGGCATGCCTGGGATGTTACAGGTTTTGTTGTCCTCCACCAGACAATTCAATTAGTCAAGATTCTCTCTGCCCAGTATATTCAAGCCAGCCAATCCTTCAAAGCCCAATGGTGATTGTGAGAGTAACACATCTATCCACCCTCAAGGCATCAGGTTATTTCTTCCTGATGGGTCCCCAAAGGGAAGGAGAAGGCTGCCGGTGTGGTCCATGTACCGGGGTATGCCAACACCAGCAGGAAGAGGGGAAAGGAGCTTGCTTTCTGGCAGACTCTCTGGAGTGAATGACCCATGAAGGAGTCAGAATGGAAGATGCTTTTTTGCTGGTACCCTGCCCCAACACCCACAAAGTCATACTGTAACACTGCTTTCAATGCCTTAGTATCTTAGCATTACCTGGATGCCTTTACTCGCTAGATACATGGAATTAGTTCCACACACCTTCCCTCACAATTAGCATATTAATGTGGCAGACTGATAATGCTGTGAGGGGGGCTGCCTTGAGTATGCTGGCTTCTTCTTTTTTTTTTTTGAGGGCGCTAAGGAATAGCTTCCTTTTCTCTAGTGGACTTTAGCACATTGACACCAAGTTACAGGGCTGAAATTGTAAATGGCTGTCTCTGACCTCCTCATTTTTCCTGAAGGGACACTAGAGCTTTGACTGATAGTATGATCTGATTCAAGTGAGGCTCAGTGGTCCCATAGAATGATAGACTGATTGAAAGAAACAAATTTAGAAATTATTATTTATTTATTTACTTGTTTATATTTACTTATATTTACTTATTTATATTTACTTATTGCCCCATCTCCATTCCCCCCTTACAGAGTCCTTTCCCCCACCCCTCTCCTTCACCTCTGAGAGGTTGGGGTCTCCCTGCTATCCCTCCACCCTGATGCATCAAGTTTCTGTGAAATTAGGTGCACCTTATCCCTGTGAGGCTAGATAAGGCAGCCCTATTGAGGACCACAGCCAGGCTACAGCTTTATGGACAGCCCCAGCTCCAGTTGTTGGGGGACCCACATGGAGACTGAGCTGCATGTCTGCTACACATGAGCAGGGGTGAGGAGCTCGGAGCAGCCCATGTATGCCCTTTAGTTGGTGGTTCAGTCTCTGAGAGCTCCCAGGGGTCCCGGTTAGTTCACTCTATTGGTTGGTCTTCCTGTGGGGTTCCTAACCCCTTCAGGACCTTCAGTCCTTCCCCCAGCAATTCCATAAAGGTCCTTGACCTCTGTCCAGTGTTTGGCTGTGGCTATCTGCATTTGTTTCAGTCAGCTGCTGGGTAGAGCCTCTCAGAGGACAATTACTAAAAATATTTTTTTTTGAGCCACAGGGTGGTGGAGCATGCCTTTAATCCCAGTACTTGGGAGGTAGAGGCAGATGGATCTCTTAGTTCAAGGCTAGCATGGAGTGAGATCCAGGGCCATATGGAGAAACCCTGTCTTGAAAAAACAAAAACAATTTTTATGCATATATGGTATGTGCGTGTATTCCCACACATGGGTGGACACACATGTGTGTGGGTATATGTACATGTGTTCATGTTGTGGAGTTCAGAAGTCGGTGTCTTTCTTGATTGCCTTCCAGCATATGTACTGAGGCAAGATCTCACATATGTATTGAGGCAAGGTCTCGCATCTGAACCCAGAACTAGTCAATTTGGCTAGTCTAGCCATCTAACTTGGTCTACGAAGCCACTGTTCTTGTCTTTCAAGGGCTGGGGCTACAGGTGGCTGCAGTGTTCTTGGCATTTGGGTGGGTGTTGGAGATCTGCACTCTGGTTGTCATGGCTCCAGGGTAAGTGCTTTGCTCATGAGACATCCCTGGAGTCTCCCCAGAATTTTAAATGTTATCCTCTCATACTATAAGAGAAAAGTTGGTGCTGATAGGAAAAAAATGAGACAAATTTGTGTTTTCTGGATTACAGACATGGGTCAAATCTTAGCTTTCCTAGTAGGTATTTGTGGGTCAAATGTTCAAGGTCTCTGAGTGTTCAGTTTTGAGAACTTGGGTAGAAATAACTTCTTGGGAAAGAAATTTCATTTTAAAATAATCTGCAGGGAGAGTTTAACACAATACTTGCTAGTAGAAAGGGGCTATTCAGATGCCCCATGGCTATTCTTTCCCCAAGGCAGCACAGCTAATAGATGGCCAAGCTGGTATCCAGGTCTGCTGGCTTCTGACCTGACATTCCTTCCCCTTCTAGGGTTCCTTGACTCTTCCTCATCCACGACATTTTCCTTTCTGAAACAGGGCTGTTGAATATTCTGCAGACTTTGAAAATTAAGGCTAGTATACAGGTATTAAAGATCATTGCCAGCTAGGACCCAGAATGTAGTACAAGTTACAAGGGCATGAGGTGGTTTATGTCAGATAATGAAGCAACAAGAAAGGGTAGAATTGATATTGATCATTTAATATATTGAGGATATTTGAAAGCGTCTGTGTTAGGTAGATACCAAAGGGAATGTCAATGTGAATGAATGAAACCGATCAAGCTTCTGTGCCTGCTACAGAAGTCAGTGGGGTGGAGTCAGGGGATTCACTTTTTGAAACCCTGGCTCACCTGTACAAGAAAGACCCAGGTAGGTAAACATCAGCTGAAAGGAGGAAGCCCAAGTGGGCACAGGTAAGAATCAAAGACTGATACTCAAGAGAATCAACGATGAAAATGGAAAGAAAGCTTTTGCTTCTCTTTTTGAGACAGGTCTTGTCAGATAGCTTAGGCTAGCCTTGAATTCACTGTGTGGTAGAGGCTGGCCTCTGTAGTCTCCTTGCCTTCGCCTCTTGAATGATGGGATTCCAGACATGCACCACTATACCTGTCTGTAAATGGAGCTTTTCTGTTTTCACTTAAAAGTCCTACAGTTTTATAATGATTAGTGATTCATTAAAATGGGGCTTTTACAAACATTCAGGGAATATTTGTAAATATTTAGAGCTGGTGTCAGAGCAAAAACCTGTTTTCACATTAACAGTTTCAACAATAGGATGTAGTGATGTAAGTCTCTATTAGTGAATTCTAATAAGGGCCAGTTCTATGATGCATGGTTTAAATGCACAGCCTAAATGATTATTATTATTATTATTATTATTATTATTATTATTATTATTAATCATATGTTTATGTGTGTGTATGAGCATGAGAGTGAACTAGGGGCCAGGAAAAGCTGGAGGTGTCAGCCTGGAACTGGAGTTGTAGGTGGTTGTAATCTGTCTTATATGCATGCTTAGAATTGAACTCAGGCCCTCTGGAAGAGCAGTACTTGGACTTAATTGCTGAGCCATTAATATCACCTTTATCTTTTATGGACAGAGAAATTAGAAGGGTAGGAAGGCTTGATGAAAAGACCCAGGGTCAGCCTGAGGGTCCTGAGTTATGTTGTCTGACTTCTAGAGTGGTCTTAGTTGCTTTTCTATTGCTGTGGTAAGATGTCACAATCAAGACAACCTACAGAGGCAAGAGTTTAGTTTGGAGCTTACTTTCAGAAGGTTATAGTAAATGACCATCATGGTAGGGAGAATGGCAGTAGGCAGACAAACATGGTGCTGGAGCAGGAGCTGAGAGCTCCTTGAGACAACAGCGGGGGGGGGG
>NW_022196911.1:40844132-40844576 GCF_008632895.1 Mastomys coucha | reverse complement strand
GAGGGAGGGAAGGAGGAAAGGAGGGAGGGAGGGGGAGAGATCACTGGTAATGGCATGAGCTTCTGATACCTCTGAGCCCACCCCTGGTGACATACTTCCTCTAACAAGGCCATACCTCCTAATCCTTCCCAAACAGTTCCATCAGCTGACAACCAAGCATTCTAATATATGAGCTTATGGGGATCATTCTCATTTAAACCGCCACAAGAGCCCTGAATATCAAATACTTCTCAGCTTGCTTTAGAGGGAGACACAGTTGGTAGGCTCAGCCCCCTGGCTCACAGCTGTACAATTTGGGCAATTACTGGGCAATCCTAGGGTTTGGTTTCCCATGACTGTACATTGGGCTGTGTCCCAGGGTTTTCTAATTAGAAATTAGAGTTCCTTGTGGAATGTGGGTTGTTCTTCCTGTATTCCAGACTTCTGCACTAATAACCATTTATC
>NW_022196911.1:40833514-40843244 GCF_008632895.1 Mastomys coucha | reverse complement strand
CTAAAATAAAAAAAAAAAAAAGAAATTAGAGTAGAAAATATTCACCAAAGAGTTGTGTTGGGGCTGGGAGGATGGTGCAGTGGGTAAGAAAGTTTGCTGTACCAGCATAGCTTGAATTTGGATCCCCAGCATCTACATAGGAAGCAGAGCATTGCTTTACTTACTTGTATTTCTAGCATTTGAGGGCAGAGATGGGCAGTTTTGGGATTTTACTGACCATGCAGCCTGGCTAAAACAGTGTCCTTCGGGAAGACAACCGACATCTTCCTTTGGTTTCTGAACACATACACATGCACGCACGCACACACGCATGCATGCACCTTTTATGTGTATGGGTATTTTGTCTGCATATATCACTTGTGTGCCTGGTCTCCAGAGGTCAAAAATCAGCATCAGATCCCTTGGAACTGGAGTTAGAGACAATTGTGAGCCACGATATGGGTGCTGGGAATCAAATTTAGGTCCTCTGGAAGAACAGTTAGTTCTTTTATCTACTGAGCCTTCTCTTCAGCTCCATTTCTCACACATATTTTCCTAAAAAGTGCATGTTGATATGCTGGAGTGGCAGATGATCAGCTATTCTGCTTTTCCAGAGATTTTTTTTTTTTCCGTTTGCACTCACCCTCCTGCAGCCTTGTACTTCCTTAGATCCAGGCAGTCATTTCCATTTGAGTCCCAGTACAAGCTATAGGATGTTTGGTCACAGTGGTAACTGAATGGGTGGAACAGGAAGCTGCTCTGGGAGGTAAATGGATTTCAGCTGGTGTTGGAGCCGCTGTCAGCTCAGTGGGCTTTGAGTCTTCAGGGCAAGACTGATAAGGGCTGTGAGAAAAGTGGGGGAGTGAGAACAGAGATTGAGAAACAGGATGCCTGTCAAGCCGTGAGGCTGTGCATTGTGTGTGTAAGCCTTCCAGAGCTGCTCTGAAGGGACGCTCAGAGGCTCAGGATAAATTTCTGAGTTCAAGAATGGGAAGAAAGGAAGTTTAGATGGCAAACAGCCACATTTGACATTTTGAGATATAACCTTTCCTCCGTTTTTTACTTGCTTAGTGTGTGTGTGTGTGTGTGTGTGTGTGTGTGGTATGTGTGTATGTGTGGTCGCGCGCATGTGCATGCACACGCATGCTACTATGTGCCTGTGGAGAGCAGAGGGTAACTGTGGAATTAGGTCTCTCTACTGTGTGGGTCCTGGGGAATGAACTCAGGTCATTAGGCTTGGCTGGGGAGGCCTTTACCTGGTAAGTCGTCTCACTAGCCCCAACATTCTCCTTTGGTAAGATCGGTCTTTGTGGATTTTCACCTGACCTTTGCCACTGACTATAGGATATTAGACAATCTATTTTACTTCTTTAATTCTTATTCACCACATAAATAGAATGACAACAGTGACAATTCAAGCTTGCTGTGACGGACTTAGGATTAAGAAATGCTTGACACAAAGGAAACATTCAATAACTGCTAGTGACTAAAGCTTGCTACTGTTATTCATATACTATTCCTATTATTGTTACTGCGCTAGGGTAGGGTTGCTAGGTTATTGAAATAGAAGTACAAGATGGCAAATTAAATGTGACTTGTTTTAGATTTACTTATTATTTTATGTGTCTGAGTGTTTTGCTTACATGATTGTCTGGGCACTATGATGCTTCGTGAGGTCAGAAGGAGGCCTCAGGTCCTCTGACACTGGAGTTAGCGACAGTTGTGTGCTGCTAGGTGGGTTTCTTGGAATCTAACCTCGGTCCTCTGAACCATCTCTTTAGCTGTTAAATATGAATTTTAGACAAATAAGAGTTTTATTGATTTTGACAGAGGCTTACTATGCAGGCTTGGCTAGCCTAGAACTCACTGTGTATGTCAGGCTGGCCTCCAATCTCTGATGACCCTTTGTCCCCCTGAGTTGTGGGATTATACCAGCTTTCTTAGATTAATTGTAACCGTGGATCAGGGCATTCTTGTACTAAATGAGTGACTAAAGGTCACTCATTGTGTGAAGTTCAAATTCATTTCTGCATTCCACATTTTATCTACCCACTTTACATTACTGTAATCAACTACCCAGTTAAATGGAATTTTTGGACATCTGTACAATGTAGGACTGTCAGGCTAAACTGGGACAGTCACGGCCCTCTGAAGGCAGCAGCCTAGAAGCTGACACTCGGATGCTGTATACTCTCACACGAATGCAATGGTTTGGATTCATCTGAAGGGATTTCCTGGATCTTTTTTAGCCTGTCCATAAATTCCTGGTTAAGTATATGGGCTCTGAGAAACCATCTGGGTCTGTCAAGTTAGAATTGTTAAGATTTAGAGTGCCTCTAATCGGACATGACAAGGCCAGTTGCATAGTTGATGAAAAAAATGACTATATCAGGGGACCATAAAAAACGCATTTATACATTGTATTCTGACCCAAGTCACATAAAGTATGGGTTCGTTTCCTCCTCATCTATGTCTGCTCAAGGTCTTTTCAAGGGCATGCACTCCATGATCTGTGACAATTAGTTTTTATTTTATTCTTTTTAATTGCAGTGCCCATTTAAATGAAGCTTGGGAATCTAACTTCCTTCCAGAGGTTTACTGCAATCCACTTACTTGTAATTTTTAATTTTCTCATTAGAATCTCATGCAAAGTATTTTTATCCTATTTACTCTAAATCCAACTGAACTCCTCCCAGATCCACTCCCACCTCTTTATCCCCTTCAACTTCTTGTTCTCTTAAAAAAAAAATTACCCATGCAACCCAATTTGTATTGCCCATGTACCCTGGGTGTGGAGCCATCCACTGGGAGTGACAACCTTAACTAAAGCTGACTCCTCCATCCTTCTGAAGTCCCCAGTGTTCATAGCTCCTATGTTAGTAGTGGGGCTCTTGAACTTCTTTGCACTCCATGCTAGAACGTTTGCCTGCTTGAGTGTGTGTAGGAAGCTGTATTTGCCATATGAGGGCAGCAGTCATGTCAGAAGAAGCTGTTTTGCTCTGATCCTTCCTGACTTCTGGGTCTTAAAGTCTTTCTTCCTTCTCTTCTGCTATGGTCCCTGAGGAGCATTGTGGTGTGTGGTATGATGAAGATGCCCCACTTGTGGCTGACACTGCCTCTGTGTCTTGATGAGCCATGTGTACTTTAACTACCATCCACTGACCAAAGAAACTTTTCTGATGAGAGCTGAGAGCTGCACTCATCTTACTGTAGAGAGATACAGATTTAGAGGGCAGTTGGATGCTCCGTGCGTTCAGCAGAATGTTAGCAGCAGATTCACCCCTGATGCTCCTGAGCTTAACAGCTGTGGGTCTTAGTCAGACTTACAGTACCAAGCACGTATTTCTCATGTCAAAGTTGGCTTACATTGAACTAGAAAGCAATCGGTCACTTCCACATCACCATGCCTTTTATTCTTATCTCCTTCACCAAGACCAAGATCAAACCTAACAGACGTTTCTCTCTAAGTGTACTTTTATTGAGTAAGCATTCAACTTAGCTATGACAAGAGTGAGAGCTGAGCTTTTATACTTCTGATTCCTTGTGTGGAGTGAACTAAATAACACAATCATATAGCTGTGCAATGGTCACACTCTAGGCTGGGGATAACAAGTGCTGATGAGACAGTCAGTTGTGTAGAACAATGGGTAACATGTGTAGTAACTCTGAACCCAGAGTGTCAGTCATCAGAGGTCATTGACTACGGGTCCAAATTGGCTTGTTGGAGGGTATATATATATATATATTTTTTTTTTTTTCTCTTAAATCCTCAATTAAGTATCATTGCCTATGTGGTACTTTCTAAGAAGATTCAACCAGAGGAGGGGTTGAACTTCTTGTCTGGATTCCTTTAGTTGAGTTGGTGCCCTGGACTTGGGAGCCAATAGGGAGGTAAGGCCAAACTCCAGGAAACCACAGGAATTTCCAGGAGACATAAGGCTTTCCCCCACAATGCAAGAATTAGAATTTTGAGGCAATCCTACTTAGATTACAGAGACTTAAGAAATCCCAGGTGGTTTTATAAATAAATAAATAAATAAATAAATAAATAAATAAATAAATAAATAAATGCATTCAGGGGATCTAAAATGTTAATGTGAAGGAAATCCTCCAGTATCTCATAGCTGTTTGAATGGTACAAGACCAAAGGCCTAGTGATTTTACAAGTGGTGTTTTCCAAGGTCCATGATGTCTTTCCTTGGCTGTCTCTATAGTCACTCTGTCTGGGACTCGGCCTAGCTGAGGCACTTGGACAGAGTTATAGGACATGGTGTCCTGTTGTGTGACTGACTCCTCTGCTGGTGAAGCTTATGCTTTGCATTTACATCTTCCAGTTGACCACTGAACCACAACTCCAGGTACAAACACTAAGCATCATTATTTTCATCATGCTTGAGGCAGGCCAACGGCCATGCTTCCCCATAGGAGTAGGAAAAGCCTATTTCAAATATAGATCAAATGAAGCAACCACCTTCTTTACTACTTGAACTACTTTTGAAGAAATTAAATTTACAGATGAGCAAGAAGAAGACGAAGTCTCAGGCCAAGGGAACATTTGGCAGGTTTAAACAAAGAATAGGAGTGTTACCTAAAGGTTCAAAAGGCCTAAAGGAATGGCCTTCAACCCGTGGGTTCTGACCCCATGGAGTTTGCATATCAGATATTCTGCATATCAGATAATTACCTTATTATTCATAACAGTAGCAAAATGACAGGTATAAAGTAGCAGTGGAAATAGTTTTATGGTTGGGGGGGTCACCACTGTATGAGGAACTGTAATAAATGGTATAGCGTTAGTGAGGTTGAGAACCACTGGCCTACAGTTATTTGAGATAGAACTTAGCTTACTTTGAGACTATGGGCATCAAAAAAAGGACAGCATAAAATATTAGATGTTCAGCCAGGAGGACAAAGAGATTAACAAAGTTCTGAGGGGGGTCTTTGGTCTCCATGGTTGTGTCTTCTGGCTCTGGCCTACCTCTTTGCTTCCACTGAAAGACTTGACTTGAGTAATTTTGCTTGGCCTTTCTTGTCCTTTGTAACAACTGTTAGTTGTCCTTGTGCAGTTCCTTTCATATGCAAACCTAGAGAATAGTGGTCTCCATTTTCTTTGAGCACAAGAAAGTTCTGGCTTTGGGGGCAGAGAAGGGCAAATCTGTATTTACTTTGGATTGAGCCAAGTCTGGAATGGCCACACGCTGGCACTGGGTCTGGTGTTCCTTTTTAAATGTATGTTCTGTAGATGAAATCACTGGACAGATGTTGATTTAGCTGGCTTCATTATTCGGGTTCTGATTTCTCAGGGCGCCTGGGCTGTTTCCCATTAAAAACAAGAATTTTTATTTTAAAGGCTAATCTCCAGTTAGGTTCTTACTGAGAATAAGCATAGACACTTTTTTTTTTTGCTTTATCTCCTGGAATCTCTCTGATAAAACTGAGAGGTAGGTACTGAGGCCCCTTAAGTAAGAAACCGGTAGGGGCAGAGCCTTGGTTTATACTTCCTTCAGTCTGCATGAAAGCTGGTGCTCTTGCCGGCCAGGTGGAGATGTTGGCTCCTGAGTCACCAGAGGTTACACTTGTGCCCAGGAGAGCTCCCAGGGAGTCCTTTTCCCAGCCATTCTGCACATTTGCCTCAGCTGAACTCTTATTGCCAGCTAAGAAGCTATTATCTGGGCTTCTTCTGGTATGTGAGGAATGTGTTGACTCCTGCTCCATCTCTGGATCACAGTGTCCCCATCAGAGAGTCAGGAATGGCCAAATATCCTGGGTCTGAAGACACCGTAAAATGTAGACCTTTCTAGGTCAAGGTTATGGTAGCCATAGGAACAATGCAAACAGGAAGTGACCATCAGATGAAACCCACCCAGGAGTACAGAAACAAAGCAAACAAAACTACAAACAGGGAAAAAAAGATGTGGTGTGTGTGTGTGTGTGTGTGTGTGTGTGTAAGTACTATGACTTTCTAGAGCATTCTAACATAGCAGCAGCTTTTAGTCTCGTGTATCTAAGAAGTGGTGTGTTTTTCCTTTCAAAACAACTCAAGGCTTCATGTCCCAGTTTGGCTAGAACTTCCATCCTGCTTAGTCCTTGGAAGTATCTCTCTGTACCCCAGAAGGATGAGAAGATCTACAGTGGAGTCATGGGACTTGTGAGGGTCCTAGGACAGAGATTGGTGGGCCTTGACTACTGAGATGTCCGTTAATCCAGGTTACATGGTATATTTCCTGTTTCTGTGAATTTTGAGCCACAATGGAAAGAAGAAAATCACTGTCAAAGCAGAGATCTCCGTAGCTGTTCTTGTCTCAAGTGGTACAATCTGTCAGTCCACTTGGGTTTCTGTTCTCATTGGCTCCAAAGGCCTCTTATCTTCTCTCTGTCAACAAGACATTCTTAGTCTTTTGAGACTTTCTCTTCTTGATTCTTTTAGAGACATTTTACTATCTACATCCATCTCTTCAGGACTCCTGGCACCCTGTCCTCCATAGCATAAGGCCCACCATGGCAAACTCAGATAGCCGTGGAGGTCAGGGAGGTGTGAGTCATGCCATTATGTAAGAGCTCAGTGTACCAGAGGACATTTGGTCTGACGAGAGGGGTGTACCACCTCTTGGTTATACCACCCATGCTGCTTTGTGTTGTTGGATCTTCTAATTTTTCAAGAAAAAAAATTTCAGCTTTTTATGAGTAATCTCCCATGGGTCAAATGCTGGTTCAAATATTTAAAATGGTTCTGGCAAGTCCAAAATGAAATAGCCACATGCTTGCTAACAGTTTCCATTACCAGTGTAGGTGTTTAAGAACAAAGTCCAGAGAAGAATCAGTTCTACAGTTACTTGGGCAAGGAAACACAGAGCTTGGTGTCTGAATACATGGGAGGGAAAAGGAAGACAAAAAGAGTAGAAGGAAAAACATGAGGTGAATTTCTCAAGGGTCCTCCTGTCCCATAGAGGAAGATGTTTTAGCATTTGCTTTTCTCATCTTAGTTGCTATAACAAATGAGCTTACTTTGGATGCATCTTGCTCATCAAGCCTTGCTCCTGAGTGATGTCATAGAATAGACAGAGACGGGATTGATGCCTACTGGTTCTGAGGTCAACATTATGCCTTACATGGTTGGAGTTAAGTTTGTGGGGTTTGTTTGGTTCATTCCCAGGATTTGCTGTAAGCTTTTTTCATTCTTTTATTTGGAGAATATTTTCAACTCTGGGGGAGATGTTTCTCAGGTATGAGAAATGGAGATGACCAAATACAGTTGGTAACTGCTGGTAATAATACAAGTGCTCGATTTGGCTGAAAAGTACCCATCTCTAATGATGACTAGTTTGAATAAAGAAGGGACTTGCGTGGAATGGAGAGCATTTTTTTTTCTCCCATTGTAAGCTTTATGAGTGTTGTGATCACCAACTAAACAAATGTCACAAGGACTTGGTTTCTTTGCATTTATCATATCTGCTCCTTGTCATACTGTCTTTATTCCCAGGATCCTTATGATGGCTTGGGTCCTACTTGTCATTGCCAACTCGATGCATGCTAAAATCAGCAGAGAGGAATTTTCAATTGAGTAATTGTCTGTTACATTGGTCTGTAAGCATGTCTGTTGGGGGATTGTCTGGATTGTTATTTTGATGCAGGGTGCCAGCACCATCACTAGGCAGGTGGTTCTGGGCTGGGTAAGAAAGCTAGCTAAACATGTGCCTGTTAGCAAGTCAGAGAGTGAGCAAGCAAACAGTGTTCCTCCACAGTTTCTCCTTCAAGCACTTGATGGAGTTTCTGCCCTGACTTTCCTCAATGATGGACTGCGCCCTGAATGTGTAAGCCATATAGAACTTTTCTTCCCCCAACTGCTTTTGGCTAGAGTGCTTTTTCACTGCAACAGAAAGGAAATTAGAACATCCTGGAAACCCCTTCCTTGCTGAGGGCTGTGCAAGAGGAACGACAAATGGCTTTAGAAACTTGGAATGCAGCCCATAGGTTAGCACAGCCACGATGGGTGTGACCCAGTGTGGCACGCCCCTGAGAACCATGTGTCCTGAGTACTTCATGTTGTTGTGGAGTTCTGCTCTGCTTACATCTCTCTTAATCTAAGAATTGTGTGAAAACCCTACGGGGGCTTCCAGCCCCTCACTGGGCAGTATCTCTGGCACTCACAATAATAATATTTCATCTCGCTCAAGCATTACTGCTGGAGCAGATTAATGATTCAATCACCACCCTTGGAAAGAACTTAGAAATGTAGATTGTCAGCTATGATCTCCACCCTTTGAAAGCATTTGGAAGAATAAAATGATTAGTGGAGCTAAGTCAAGATGCTTTTGCTACTGGCTGCGATGTAGGAAATCTCAGGGAACAATTTGAAGTACAGAAAGGTACACTCTTAATAGTTAAGCTAGGAATTTTTAAAGGTCAGGGAACAAGAGCAATGGCAGCCCTGGCTGGCGTGATGCTCACTGAGGCTGGACTGGTGAGGATTGATTTCTTATACCCAGTTTTGCCCTCAGCTTCCTGATATGATTGATTAAGAATTGCTGATGAGTAGATACCCATTCTGTGGATTTAAAGTAGATACAACTGATTTTTATATAAAGGTTTAGATTTGTGATTCTTTTAAGATTCACACAAGATTACTTTTAAAGATAAATAATAAAATAATTAATCCTTTCTTTGTAACTGCAAATTGCTGCCTGTCAGGAAGAGAAAGTGGCTGAGAAAACTACCTTGCTGGCTTACACTTTGTTAATCTATAACAAGTTGCTTAGTTATGAATATATGTAGGGTCTTGGGAATAATTTTTTTCCCTTACCCGTACTATGTAAGGTTATTTCTTATAAAGGTATTGAGGAATATACTGATTTTTCATAGTCATTCACTAGAAGAAAACTAAAACATCATCACATTGTAGTTTTATACTGTTTAGAAGATTTTGCTGGGGTATATAAGCTATGGGAGAAAAAAAAAGAAAAAATAAAGTTGTTGGAACATTATTCCTTCCACCCACCAAGTGTGTATATGTATGCATGTATGTATGTATTATGCATATATACATGTACACACACACACACACACACACACACACACACACACACACACACACACACACACGAAATGCTTAGAGCCTGCTTGCTGGAGCTTTGCTCCACTCATTTAATGTGTGCATATATCTATGTCTGTTTGTCTGAAGGTCTGCATGTATGTATGTATTGAGAGGCCAAACCTACTCCATCTTGGGACCAGACTCTTTCTTAAAAGAAAAAGAGCCTGAAAAGTTGACCTTCAGCTGAACCCAAGCTACACCCAAGTACCAGAAAGGACCCCATGGCTTGTCTTTGGCCCATACTCCAGAGTTACTGCCTAGCTATTCCCTAACAACAGCCAATCAAGATAAGCCTGATTGTTTCAGATGTGCTTTCAGACTGTTTGTGATTGTTCACAGTTTTGCTTCAAAACGCCCACCTATTGGCTTATAATAGTCATTCAATTAGACACTTGCTAAGAAAGGCACCCCCTCACTTGTTCACCATTTTCTTTAAAAACCTTGTCCTGCTGCTAAGGGTTCAGGGCTGCTCCACCTTCCTATCCTATTGTGTCAGGGTTGGTTGTCAGGGAGTGTGAGCTTGAGCTTAAATAGAAACTATGATTACGTCAGAGTCAGCTCCTGGTTGGTCTTTTGGGGCTCTTGAATGATTCACAACATATGTATGTATGTATGTATGTATGTATGTATGTATGTATGAATGTGTGAAGTTGCTGGAAC
>NW_022196911.1:40829017-40833504 GCF_008632895.1 Mastomys coucha | reverse complement strand
CAACCATTCTCAGTGTGTATGTTTGATTCCCCCTTTCACTTCTCTTAATCGCTGGCTGCTGTAGGTAGCAGCCCCAGTCAGTATCTGGACCGAGCCCTGTCCACTGCTCTTAGCACTGCCTCCCTCCAATGCCACTTCACTGCCTGCTTTGGTTTATCCTGTAGTGTCAAAGCCGGTCTTTGGCACTTGATGGTACCAACCAAAGGGAAATCATGATGGTGCTCTCTTTCCAGTTTCAGACAAATCTTCAAGGTTCTGCTCTCCTAACCGATGGCTTAGACTAGAGAATTCCTTGTTTGATTGGCCAAGCCTAAGACAAAATTAGTTCCCGTCTCTACACTCTCCTATCACAGCCTGGAGTGGAGTCAATTCTCTTTAAAGCAAATTGACTGAGAGTTGGAGGTTCCAGATTAAAGCTGTAATGCTGCTAAGTCCAGAAGGGTGTCTGGATGTCAGGCAGAAAACACTAAGTGTCTATGGCAAGTGCTTACTCGAGTGGATAGTATACAATTTCCTCTCTAACTCTAATCAGGTTGGATTCTCTTTGGAGTTCCTAACTAATGTTTTCATGGCAAATAATGTGAACATTGAATAGTGGAAACAGGGCTTTTGGAAGTCAGATGTGAGAGAGAAAGTTGGATACTGTGGAGATGAGAGCAATAACTCACCAAGTGCCCACATCTTGTCTAAACAATAAAAGTAAATGCTCCATGAAGGTGAGAACAGTGTCTCATCCTGCTTAGTTTTACTCACAAATTAAGCAGGCCAAAAAAAACTGAAAAAATACAAAACAGTCTGAATCACCGAGGAGTCTATGACACAAAAGCAATAGCAGGGACACAGTTCTTCATCCCCAATCAGCTATGATCTGAAACCGGGTGACATCAGCAAATTACTCAGTTATTCCAAACATCATCTGTTCAATGGGACTAATGGAATATTTAGGATAGGTTGTTATGAAGCATAAGTATTCTATAGAACAATCTCTATACAATCTGCACTTAGTAAGCACTAGGATTTATTTATCTATCTGTGTATTTATTGGTTTTGGGCATTGGACACAAGGCCTTGCACATGATACATAAACACTGTACCACTGAATTACATCTCCAGTCCTTTTCATTCTATTACATTATGAACATTTTTATTATCTTATTTTATTCTTTCAACATAGGAAATGGGTAGGAAAACAATATCATAGAGTCCATTTGCCAATAAAAAAAGAAAGCTAGAAAGTCTAACTTTCTCAGCCAGGATCATATGTAAGGAAAGGGTGGAGGTGGAATTTAAGTCCAATTTTTCCTGACTCCAAATGTCATCTCCCTAATTACCATTCCATTCTTCCTCTCCATCCTTTAATATACTAACTGAGAAGACATGAGGTCACTGAAGCCCTGGATTTCTGTTCCTGTGTGGGTGGGTGAGCCAAACCACTGGGAATGTGGGAAGAAACCAGAGAAGCCCTTGCCTTCTGCAATCTATTTATCTTTTCCCACACAGTGCAGTTCTGAAGAGTCCTAGTACCCAGGCTTTGCTAATAAATGCCAGAAGATGTACAGATTTAGCCTCCTCTTTAGCTAGACTACAGCCTCTGAGAAATGCTCTGGTCTTAAACGTCTAGAAGGAGAAAGGCGAATGGTTCATCTTAAAGCTGTGATAGATGATATGGATGGAGCCGCCAGAGCCTCTTCTTTCTCTTGTGGGTACTCAGTGTGGATTCATTCAGCACTTATAGGTCGGTCATTTGACTCCAGGCACTGTTCAAAGTGTCTCAGATATACTGGGTTTTCTTGTGTAATCCTCTCAAGTGACCCCACAGGATAGATGGCCAAGCACAGCGAGATGAAGAATCTTGCCTCCGTGTCACACAGGTGGCCACTAGAAGTTCTAAGATTTGAACCCAACTTGCTTAGTGTAGGAAAGCAAACACGTTATCTACTAAGGATGCAAGCCACCATGGGCAAGTCATATATTGTCGATTGATGCTTAACTCTTCCTCTGCTTGCAAAACATAAAAGTATATGACCTCTGCCTAATGTGAACCTCTTCAGCCCCTAACATTTGAAAGAAATCTCTGCTTTTAAGTTAACTGGATTGCCTTATCTGATGAATGCTGATCTCTTTCACTGACCTATGAATCCATTATGTTGTAAACTCTGCCTGTAACTCCAGGAAGAATATATATTCTATTTATATTTACAGGGTAAGAATAACATGTCTATTTATAGTGTTTGGGGTCTGTTGTACAAGTGTGCATGTGTTTATGTATGTGCATGTTTTCTTTGATCTTTTTCCGCCTTATTTTTGGGACAGGTTCTTACCTTGAACCCAAAACTCACTGAATTACCTAGGCTGGCTACCCAGTGAGTTCCAGACCTCTACCTGTCTCCACCTCCCTATTGCTTAGGCTGTAGAAGTGCGCTGCTGTACCCAGGTTTTCATATGGGTGCTGGAGATCTGACCTCAGGTCTTCATGTTTGTACGGTAAGTATTTTACTGAGTGACTACAACTTCCTAGCCCCAGCTGCTCACTTTTTATGCAATGACCTTACTAAATACCAGGGTATAACTTGTGTCTAATAGTGAACCAAGTTTGGACATTTTGGGATAAAGCCTTTAGACACACCTCTGGATATAGAAGTTAGGGTCTACCTGGGAATTGGTTCTTGGCAATTGGGATTAATTGTCACTGGTTATGTGTTCTTCTCTTCCACATCTGTTTCTGGAATGATCGGACAGACGTGTTGGCCTCACATGAGTGTTCTCTTAACACCTCTTCTTCCTGCTTGCCCTTGCCCTTCCTCTTGGTCTGGGGCCCCGCTCCTCCAGCAGCACCCCACTCTGAAAACCCTTGACCAGAGTGGCCTTGTCACTTCTCACCAAGCCCCATCTGTGTTTGGGATGAACATTCAAGCATTACACACGCTTCTCTAAGAGGGTAAAATGTTGACTGCAAAACTTAGTCAAGGTTCCCTTCCCCCCTAGGAGAGGACAAAGAGATATGAAGCCGGAGGAAACACAGACATTTCTGTGTGAAACTGAGAAGATATCCTGTTCCACTTTGGCCTCATAAACATTAACCTTCTTTTTAAATGGTGACATTTTTTAGCCTGTTCTGAAATGTATTGATTTCCCCCCCCCTCTGTGAGTCACTGACTATTTCTCCTTCCTATGGTAAAACATATTAAATATCAATGTGATGATAAAAAAATACATATGTGTATGTGTGGGTGGGTGGATGAGAGGGTGAGGGGTTGTTTTTACAAACTCTCAGAAGGGAAATAGCTTTCTTACAGATTCCCACACTGTCACTCATCTCACATCCTCAGTCCACTGAAACAAAACCAAAAAACCATGTCCGGTTTGAAAGCCAGAGGGGAAAACATTTCAGAAAGTTCTGGTGATGGTCTGCCATTTTGGGGCTATGTGTATATTTATATATGTAATTATATATATATATATATATATATATATATATATATATATATATATATATATATATATATATATATCAGTCAGGCTGCTGCTTCTACTCTGGGCAGTAGAGGGCAGATGTTTCCACTCCTGCCTGGCTGATATTACCCAGGCAACAACATTATGTTTATGCAAACAGCCTTTGACATAATAGCTTTGAAACAGCTGAAAATTGAATTGTGCCTTCAGGCCAAGCATCTAGACCACCGCCTTTGTTAGATTCCTCTGCTGCAGTAAATTGCGCTCACCCTTGGCTCCGGAGCTACTTTCCCCTGGATTCCAGGCCCACGATAACTTTGCTTTAGAAGAAAGACAAATGCTATTTCCTCATACAAATGGTCCTTACATTTTTCTTTTCTTTTCTTTTCTTTCCTTTCCTTTTCTTCTCTTTTCTTTTCTTTTCTTTTTTTTCCCTCCAACTCTCATCCGAGGGCCTGGAAATTGCTGTGTGCATTTCTCCAGCCAAGTGAAGAAAGAAAATAAAAAGAAAACCTGAGACCTACACCGAATCCATCGAATTCTAGAATCTCTGTGGGTTCCCACAGCTTTTTAGCTCTTCCACTTGATCTAATTAGGACTTCGCCTCCCGAAATAAATACCTAATAAAGAATGAACCTATTAACAGACTAAATTTACTACGCGCCCATTTGTGTGAGCCCTTTGCGTGTTTTCTTGAAGCGGTAATGCAGATGAAATTGAACGTTGTTTGACTGGATAATGGTCTCCCGCTGTAAGACGGATTGTAGAAAGGTGGGGGGGGGAGGAAGGGGGAGCAGGACGCTTTATTGAATTCCATCGATGATAATGGTGTCACCTGAAATAGCTTCCTGAATAGAGTGTAAAGGGGAGAGACACAGCAGCATCTACAGCCAATGTGCAACTGGGGAACAATTGGTTTTCTTGGAAGTAATTTTACTCTGGTTTGGGTTCATTGTCCTAGTTTTGGTGTCTGAGGTGGGTGATGGAAGGTAGATTTAAAAATAATATTTTATTTTTAATTAAATTGTTTGAGT
>NW_022196911.1:40822513-40829007 GCF_008632895.1 Mastomys coucha | reverse complement strand
AGAGCTACATGTGTATACAGGTTCCTGAAGAGGCTAGTGGTGTCAGATGCCTAGCAGCTGCAGTTACAGGTGGTTGTGAGCCACCTGACCTGGGTGCCGAGAGCTGATCTGGGACCCTTTGCTAGTCCTCACCTTTAAATGATGATCCATCTCTCCAGCCCAGAAAGTAGATTTTAGGGACAGTTGTGGGCCTCCTGGATATCCTGGTTGGTTTTTGTTGCTGTTGTTAACTCGACACAAAAAGGTCTTATTAGATTGACTATGGCAAGTCCATATAGCACATTTTCTTGATTAGTGATCAGTGTGGGAGGGCCCAGCTCATTGCTGCTGGTGACACCCATGGGCTGATGGTCCTGGATTGTATAAGAAAGCAGGTATAGCAAGCCATGGAGAGCAAGAAAGTAGTCAATGCTCTTTCATGGGTTCTGCTTTAGTCGCTGTCTTCACATTCCTGTCTTGAGTTCCTGTCCTGACTTTCTTCAGTGGATTATGTATGGCCTGGGCTCCATAAGCCAAAATAAACCCTTTGCTTGTTGCTTGTAGACATGGTTCTTATCATAAGAATAGAAGCCAAACTAGGAAAATAGATGCTTTCCACAGAGTGGGGGGGTGGGGATTCACTTACTAAGACACAGATTCATTTACTAAGTATTTCACCAAAGCCTGCTCTGTGTTGGGTGCTAAGAAGCTGGGGTAGCTTCTTAATGAGAAAAAATAGATAACAGCAATCTGAAGCTGAAACTTAGTGTGTAGGGGTATAGTAGATAGACTTCACTCATTAGCAAATATTTACCAGGTGCCCATCTTTCACAAAGTAACTCTGAATTTCCAGCTTGGATGCATGGTGGAAAGGTGGAGAGAGCATGAGTTTTCTAGACTGAGTTGTACTTACTGCTTCAGGATGCTTCCCAACCTCGATCTCATCAGCTTACAGCTCCCCGCTTGATGCTCAAGACATTTAAAGAGAACTTCAGGTATAAGACATAGATAGGGCAATGAATCAAACACTGACTGATAACAAGTCATGAAGAAACTTGTCTTAAAGCATTTATTTACTACACAATTTTCCTGTTAAAAGTTGAAAGCAAATTTGCACACCAATGATGTGACTAGGACATTTTATTACTCATGATTTTATTAATTTTTAAGTATTTATTTTAAGTGTGTGGGTACATGCACTGAGTACAATGCTATAGAGACCAGAGGCACTGAATTTCCAGGAGCTACACTCAGTGAGCAGCCTGAGGTGGGCACTGGGAACTGAACTCCCGTGTCCTCTATAAAAGCAGAATATACACCCTTACCTCTGAGCTGTCTCTCTAGAGAATTCAATTACATAGAGAATGAAATTACATAGAGAATTAAATTACATAGAGGAGAATTAGATCTTGACTGAATATTTGCTACTACAGGATCTAGAGCATTTTCACCATTTTTAGAGGGCCGGTTGAAATTTTAATTTTATAATAATCAGTGCCAAAATGCTCCTTTGATAAATACGTAGTCCAAAAGGGCAGAAGTGGATGGAAAGTCTGCCCTAATTCCGACCCCAATTCACTTAAGTACTTTCAAGATCCAAGTCTCCAATGCTACATTTAGTTACTTTTCTGTGAACTAAAATAAGAAACTGCCCGGCAGTGGTGGCGCATGCCTTTAATCCCAGCACTTGGGAGGCAGAGGCAGGCGGATTTCTGAGTTCGAGGCCAGCCTGGTCTACAGAGTGAGTTCCAGGACAGCCAGCGCTACACAGAGAAACCCTGTCAAAACAAAAACAAAAACAAAAAGAAAACAAACAAACAAACAAAAAACAACAAAGAAACAAAACAAGAAACCACCACACCAAGGCAACTTATGGGAGAAAGAGTTGATTTACTTGTGATTTCAGAAGGTTTCAGTCTATCAGGGCAGGATGGAGACAGCAGGCAGGCATGGTGGCTGGAACAGCATGCTCCAAGCTCACATCTTGTACTAGAGGCACAAAACAGACAGTAAACTGGAGGTGGCATGAGTCTTTAAAACTCTCAAAGCCTGCCCTGTCCCCCCAAATCTGTATTCCCTCTAACAAAGCCATGTGTCTTGAACCTCCTGAATAGTGTCACCACGTGAAAGTCAAATCTTCAAATATGCAAGCTATGGGGGCCATTTTCATCAAACTACAACAGAATCAAACAGTATTTTAAAAAATTAAGCATTCTCACACAATCCAAATCTACACTGACTTGATACTTACATGCCAAGGGAGGCCAGGAGGAAGTTATCTGACATCTTCATTTTCCATTTCTGTAAGCACAGGACAAACATGCACACACTGAAAGCATGACAATTTATGACCTTTCACTGTTTCAAATCTGGGTTTTAGGCAGATTTCATCAGCACTGTGGTGTGGGACAGTGTATGCAGCACACAGTGTGAATGCAGTACCTAGTGGGCATACTATGTGTTTAGAGCCAATACAGCAGTGATGTCTCATGACACAACATGGAGTTAGACTGTGGGAAATATCCAGGATTCATAACACATTTGATTTTAAATTAATTTTTTTTTTGGTCCTGGCATTTGGAAACTTTTTACCAATTAAAAAAAGTTAAACAATTTATTTTGAATGTGGTGTGTGTTGGGGCAAGGGGCTCCTGTGTGGAGGCAGAGAACAATGAGAACAAATCTATTTTCTCCTTCCACCATATAGATCCCAGGGATTGAACACAGGTTGTCAGGCTCACCTCTATCCCCTGAGCCATCTTACCAGCCCTGCTACCAAATATTTTCACAGTGGGGCCACAACTCATAGTTTAAGGAGCTAAGCCTTTGAAAATTAATTCTAAAATATATTTTTATAAAAAGAGAAGGCTAGTGTGATGGGTCAGTGGGTAAAGGTGCTCACATCCAAGCCAAGAGAAGTGAATCTGAGCCTTAGAGCTCACATGGCAGAACGAGAGATCTGACATCTGCAAGCTGTCCTCTGACCCCTGATGTTCACCATAGCATATCCCAATTAATAGATAATAAATAAATCAATGTAAAAATAAAGGAGAAAATGTTTGGAAGATGACTCGGTTGGCACTGAGAACATTAAGACCTCAGTTTGATACCACAGAACTGGGAAGGTAGACCCAGGAAGAACTCTGGGTCCAAATTTATGAGCTATGGGCTTAGTGAGAGACTCTGTCTCAAAAATAAAGCAGAGAACAATGAGAGAGATGTCTAGCATCAACCTCTGGCCTCCACATGCATATGTACACACACACACACACACACACACACACACACACACACACACACACACACGACCACATATATAACTTCACAAGAAAAAAAGGGACAAGTTTTAAAGAATAATTTTAAGAAAAATTATGTGACCCCATACCATCATGGAACAGAGACGACTAGAGCTTACATTAAACCCTCTGTCTGTTAGGGATGCATTCCCAGACTTTCAGGGGGTGTTTGAAACTGTGAATAGTACTGAACTGTGTGTGTCCACCTGTTTTTTCTATACTCAGATACATGAGATAACATTTAATTATAAATAAGGCAGAGTAAGGAATCAAAAACAACAAAAACTTCTCTAACAGCAATTTATACTAGAAAGTGTGAATATGTTCTCGTTCCATCAAATAATTTTATTGTACTCCAACTTTCTTAAGGGAAGGAAGAACTCCAAAACTCTCTGACATTGCTATATTGCCAACATCACTCATCTCTTGCTTTGGGGTCATTTTAGTGCAGACAGCCTCTTCAATAACCCACACAGCAGCTAAATCACTAATGGGTACAGGGTGCATACACTTGGCACAGAGGCAAATCATAATCTAAGCAGGACAAAATGCAATGGTGTAAGATTTCATTATACTACTGCAAATGGCACATGATTTCACATTTGTTTATCTATCTATCTATCTATCTATCTATCTATCTATCTATCTATCTATCTATCTATCTATTGTGTATGTGTGCTTTCACAAGTACAGATGTCAAATGATAACTTGTTGAAGTTGATCCTCTCCTTTCACCATGCATGTCCTGGGTATTGAACTCAGGTTATCACGTTTGGTGGAGGGCACCTTTACCCATTGAACCATCTCACCGTCCTATAATTTCAAAATTCCAGCTTATATATAGAATTTTCAAGTTTTTTTTTGAACTACAGCTAAACACAGGTAACTCCAGTCTCCCAAAATGAATAGTGGAGCAAGGGACAATGACAGTACTATGGGGTCATAAATTCAGATACTGAACTTAAATACAGACACAACCCTTTTCTGGGACTTGGGCTCCTTTTCAGGATAGAAGTGTATAATTGTTTCTTTTTAGCTTGTCTAACTAAGTAGAATTTGAATCAAAAGAAAGAATATGTTTATCAGTGCCTTTGTAGAAGATGACAATGATAGAGGTGATTATGCATTGTCATTTTTCTAGAGTTTACCTCTAGGACTTCAATACCCTGTTTGAAAAGATAGGGACAACACTGGTTGGTGAATGACGAACAAGTTCAGTTTATAGTGATGGAGTCTCTGATCACCACTCTGATTTGAGTGATGTAACATACCATGTGAGGCTTAGGAGAAGGTGAGTGGGGCTTATAAGGCAAAGAGTGGGTGGGGTTTACAAAGATGGGCAGGTGTCAGAGGCTGGTCCACATCCTGGGCTATTGGGATGCTGGTAAGCCCTGTGGCATTTAGAATGTGCTGGCTGTGCGTTGGTTGGAGGGGTCCTAGTGGGTGCAGCTCAGCTTCATGGTGATCCCACTGGCTTCTTACAAAGTACACACATCTGTTAGATTGATAACTAAGACTCTGCTCCCCGTGTGTGTGTGTGTGTGTGTGTGTGTGTGTGTGTGTGTGTGTGTTACCAGTGCTAAGACATTGCTGGGAGATGAAGGCGCCATTCATATCTTACCCTACTTTTCAAGAAGATAATGCTTGGAGTCATAGCTTTATTAGATCACGTCATGCACACACCATTTTGAAAGAAAGAAGTTTCTTGTGGTTGCAAAGAAGGCAATCCTGCCTTCCTTCACAATATTTTCCACCGCAGGTGGCCATCGAGAAGGATGTTCTTTTGGTTGCTAGAATTCATTCTTTTCTTTTAAAATTACATGAAAACAGGATGCCAAAAATGTTCTTGAATCTCTCAGGCTCCTGAGAAAACGTGCAAAGTTTACAAGAAAAAAAAATGGGGCCTTGGGGACGGGCACAGACCCTCAACAAAGGAAAGCTCATCCATGTGATTTTAGAAGGCTGCTCGGGATCTACTATTTTGAGTTCCCAGTGGGCTTTAAATTTAGCACTGCAGATGGCTCCCCATACCTCCAGGCTCTCAGCTCTGTTCTCAGCCCTTTTTCTCCACGAGTTTTCCTCCAACAACCAATAGGCATTTTTTTTTTTTTTTGATTCTCGTGATGCTGAAGGGTCTCACTGGCCCTCATCCCATCTCCCCGTAATGATTCTTAACCAAGAAGGAATTCTGCTCCCATTCAAAGGCACCACGGCTGTCTCCGGTGCCTACTCTAAGTGTGAGTTTTATACTTCGTTGAAGTTTTAGGGATGGCGAGATGGCTCAGTGGGTAAACTTGCTGGCTGCCAAGCCCAGATGCCAGAGTCCCATCCTCTGGATCCATGTGGTAGAGAGGACTACAGCAAGTTGTCCTCTAGCACCCAAATAAATAAATGAATATCTGATAAAATAAAATAAACATATCAATTTTTTTCTCTCAATTCCCAGAAGACTACTTCTTTTCCTCTGAGACAATCACCATTGTAGAATACTGGTATTCTGTGAATCCATGATCATATATGACCATACTATGTGCACACCATTGTGCTAATATGGAGGACACATATGTGTGTTTTGAGTTTTAATGACCTAGTCATACAGAGAAACATCATTGATATTAGGAACTTCATGTTATATTCTATCATAGAACTTACCATAATTGTTTAAACCAAATCTCTGTTGATGGGCGTGCAGGTCACTATAGATTTGTGCTTCAGTAAACACTGCTGGTTGTTGTACACACATTCAGGTACATTTCAGCAAAACCACTGGAGCTTTAGTTATTGAACTAAATGAAGTGTGCACTTTAATTTTACTAAGCAATATCAACTTGCTTTTCTCAGAGGTTAAACCAATCCAGATTCCCGTTAATAAACCATGCAAATCTTTTTTTCCACTTTAATACATGATGATACAAAGATTTTTTTAAAAAATCTTGTCAGTCTAGCAAGTAAAAGGTAAAATTTCTATGTGGTTTTTAATGTTTGTTTCTCTTCTAAGCAGATTAAATACAGCTTTTCTATAAGCTGTCCTAGCTACTCATGAGGGGTAAGTAACCTTGTCCACATTCCCTTGTGGATTTTTCGCATTGATTTATAACAGGTTTTTACATATGAATAAAGTAGATTTTGATCTAGAGTATTCATTACAACTGATTTTTTTTTTAAGCTTGCTATTTATCTTTGGCTTTTTTTATGGAATTTTCTTTCATGCAGTTTTTT
>NW_022196911.1:40816897-40822503 GCF_008632895.1 Mastomys coucha | reverse complement strand
TGTCCAAGGAATCTCTGCTTTGTTTTTGTTTCGGACTCTGAGTTTTGCAGTGAGCACAGAAGTTTCCTCTCTTGGAGCACTCCATCATCTCCCTCCAGAGTCTCTCTCCTCTAGGAGTTTGATCAACCTTTCATAATTTGCCAATCTGTCTTTGACTTATCTGAAATCCTTTTTGGGTTTTGGATGGCTCAGATGTCGAGCATTCTTCTGCCCCATGATTATTAGGTTTTCTTAAAAAGAGATTTATTTTTATTAAGGACGTGTGTGTGTTTCTGGACGTGCATGCAGTGCTCTCAACAGTCAAATAAGGATGTTTGATCCCTTGGAGCTGGAATGACAGCCAGCTGTGGCCTGCCTGATGTGCATGTTAGACACAAACTCGGATGCTCTGAAGAGGAGAACCTGTTCTTAAACCTTCAAGTTGCCTCTCCAGCTCCTGATCAGATAAGTTTCTGATCACAATCTGACAGTTGTTGAACACTTTTACCCACCATGGTCAATTCAGTTACACTGAAATTCTTTGTCCTATGTCACAGAATGACTGTGACTGTGTCACAAGTCATTCATCTTGGTTATTTTGGGGGAAAGGGATACTATGCCATAAGATATAGTCATTCTTTCCCATATCCCTCCACCGTCCTCATCTCTCCCTGGGTTCCAACAACACTGGAACCCATGTTGTTCCTACATTCTGTTTCCAGAATGATTGGCAGGCAGGTTGAACATCTGAGAAACTCGAGTAATGAATGCCTGCCATTGATAAGTCTGGAAAAGAATCCCAGGGTAGGAGTGGGTGGGGGAGCCTGTTTTCATTTCTTAACCCCTTTTGCGGGCAGGACATTTATAACCTTGAGAAGAATGGGCTGGCCTCACAGATAATACTCTTGGGGCCAAACCTTGGCAACCAGTGAAGAGCTGGCTAGAACGGATAGAAATGAGGTATAACGAGCCCATGTTAAATATGTGCTTTGCTGTGGTGATGGAAGGTCATTTGACTCATAATGGCTTTTTCCTATCATAAATTATTGCCTGATATTCTTGAGGAGATTTTTTTTAATCCACCAGAATATCTCTGAGAGGTGATTTTTATCTCCAGGGCCCTCGTTCTGGCCTGCTTCCTTTCTGATTTTCCCCACAGTGATTTGCTGTGTTGGCTGCATTTCTCCCCTCCCCCGGCCCCCCGCTCCATGGTCAACTCAGTTACACTGAAATTCTTTGTCCTGTGTCACAGTTAAAGTCATTCATCTTGGTTATTTTAGGGAAAGAGATACTTTGCAATAAGATGTAGTCATTCTTTCTCATATTCCTCTGCTGTCCTCATCTCTCTCTGTGCCGGTGTCCACATGAAACACTGAGGCCATCCGTCAGAAGCTGACTGGCCAGTTCATTGATGCAGAACTATGTCTAGCATCTTCACTTGGGTCTGCCAGGCACTTGGCATCTCTTAACATAAAATAATCACATCTTTAGGAATATAGTTTTTCTCACAAGACTGGATTTAAAAAATTTTTTAAAAAGATTTTATTTATTCTTATTTGACACAGAGGTGTGTTTTGTCTGCTTGTATGTCTATGTACATACATGTGTGCAGTACTAGCAGGGAACAGAAGAGAGAGTATAAAGTCCCTTAGGACTTGTGTTACAGATGGATGTGAGATGCCATGTGGGTGCTGGGAATCCATCTTAGGTTCTGTGGAAGAGCAGTCAGTGGTCTTTACCACTGAGCTATCTCTCTAGCCCCTTAAAGATAGTATGTTTTAGGTTCTTTTATTATTAAAAATGTTCATATGAGTATGTATTGTACTTTGAGAAGATTCCTGCCCATACCCCTGTCTTTTTTTTTTTTAACCTCATCTCTCCTGTTTGTCTCTTTTGTGTCCTCCTAGATAGTTTTCCTCCAATTTCATATCATGTATACACACATGAGTTTTATATCTCTATAAAATTCTAGAAATCACGTATGGTGGTGGTGGGGGAAGGATATTTGTCTTTCTGGTTTGATTGTCAAATGGGTTAATTTATTTCATGAGTGTGTATCCAGTTGTATCTATTTTCTGTATACGATGTAACTTTATTCTTCCTCAAAGCTAAAGAGAATCCCACTGTGGATCTATACCTCCTTTCCTCTACTCATTCCTCTGTGTTGGATACTTAGGTTGGTTCCATAGTACTCAGTTATTGTGACTGTGAATAGGGATTCAGTAAGCACAGTGTGATGGTTTGTATATGCTCAGCCCAGAGAGTGGCACTATTAGAAGGTGTGGTCCTGTTGGAGTAGGTGTGTTACAGTGGGTGTGGGCTTTAAGACCCTCATCCTAGCTGCCTGGAAGCTAGTCTTTCACTAGCAACCTTCAGATGAAGGTGCAGAACTCTCAGCTCCAGCTGCACCATGGCTGCCTGGATGCCACTATGTTCCTGACTTGATGATAATGGACTGAACCTCTGAACCTGTAAGCCAGCCCCAATTCAATGTTGTCCTTATAAGAGTTGCCTTGGTCATGGTGTCTGCTCACAGCAGTAACATCCTAACTAAGATATACAGTATCTCTGTGATGTGCTGACTTGGTCATGGTGCCTGTTCATAGCAGTAACACCCTAAATAGGACACACAGCATCTCTGTGATGTGTTGACTTGGAGTCCAGAAGACTTTATGTATGCATCTATTCATTTAATGTTTTTATTCCTTGAGAATTTCATACAATGCATTTTGATCATAGTCATCCACCTACACACCCAACTTTGAATTTTTTTCTTATTTTTTTTTCATTATATTCTAGGAATGAACCACTAGCCTTTGTCTTCCAGTGATACACCAACACGGTAATACAGACACCACAACCAAGGCAATAAAAGAAAACATATAATTGGAGGTTTGCTAACACTTTCAAAGGGGTAGTCCATGATTGTCACAGTGGGGGACATGGCAGACTGGATGGCATTAGAGCAGTAGGTGAGAACTTACATCCCAATGTGCAAGGTGTGAGGCAAAGAAAGAGAGCACTGTCTTGGAACTGTATAGGTTTTGAAGCCTCAAAGCCTGCTCCAAGTGACATGCCTCTCCTAATGAGGTCACATCTCCTAACCCTTCCCAAACAGTTCCACCAGCTGCAGATGAAGCACTTAGTATATATGAACTTATGGGGGCCATTCTCATCCAAAACACCAAAGATGGCATGTAATAAGCTTAGACCTGTGAGCAGTTCTGGTTCTGCAGTGACCTTGCCAGGTAAGTAAGTGCTATGTATCCATCTACAGGTGTCAAAGGGATGTCCAGGGAAGTGCTAGCAACTCTGCAGGTGAGGTACAAAACAGCCCATGCTGGTGTGTCTCTGACTCACAAATCCAAGACCTTCTCTCTATACCCAGGCTGTTTAAAACTATTATTTACAGTATGCATAGTTTGAACTGTATTGTAAACCAGACGCCAACAACCTTTAAACAGTGGCTTTCCAAAATACAAGTTATTTTCTTTATGACTTGAGTAGACATGACCAGAGTTGGAGTCGACAGTGATATTCTTGATCCCAAGGGATATGAGAAGAGGGGTTGTTAAGCTTTTGCTATGTATCTGGGTATGGGGTGGAACATGAAATCCATTTGAAGCCAGAGTCCATATAGACTCAGAGCTGTGCTGCAACTGAAGAACTTGGCTTAACGACAAGAATGACAATAAAAAAATGGCCCAAGCTCTTTATTCTTCAAAAAAAAAAAAACATTAAAAGTCCCAACTTAATTTTCTAAAGCTGTGTGTATTTGATTTTCATAGCTTAATGAGTTGTGTGTAAGTATGTCTCCATGAAGCCATCACAATTAAGGCATCACATCCAGCCATCTTTGCTTTGTTGTTTCTTACTACCCCCAAATTTTTTGTGGCAATAAAACTTAGCATAAAATCTGTACTAGTAGCAACATTTTAAGTGACAGTCAGCTACAGGCACTATGCTGTGTAACAAGTCTGGAGAATTTGACCATCTTACACCCTCCTCCCTCTTCATTTCTCTCTCCACAGCCCCTCTCCTTTCTTTGTGACCACTCTGATACTGTAGAAGGTGACCTTGAACACCTGATCTTCCAATCTCTATTTCCCAAGTGTTGGAATTAGAGGCATGAGCCACCATGCTGGGATACTCTGATACTCTCTATTTCTATGAATTTCACTTCTCTGGATCCCATGCACAATGAGGTCATATAGCAGTTGTTTTTGCTTATCTAGTTTGATTTGCTTAGCAAATTCTTCAGGTTCATTCCTATTGCTATAAGTGCTGGGTTTCCTTTATATGGTCAAATGATATTCCATTGGCTCTATAAGGGAATAAATGCTCTATGTATAACATGTTGTATATTATATGTTGTACATCCTAATTTGTGATTTCGGTTCCCATTAGTTATTTAGACTGTTTCTGCATCAGGACCATTGTATTAATACAAACAGTCACAGGAATCAGATCTCTCTGAGATTTTGATTGGCTTTGTCCATGTAACTAAGAAGCAGATTTGCTGGATCCTAGGATGGAGCTCTTTTTGATTCTTTCAGAGGTCACCAGTGCTGCTTTCCCTAAGGGTTCTGTTACACTTCATCCAGCAGGGCTCAGGGTTCTCCCTTTCTTCACTAATATTGATCTTCTCAAAGCTATCTTATAACAGGCATGGAGTGACAAGTGACTTTGTTTTCCATCTGCATTCTCTGATGGCGGATTAGTTTGAGTCTCTTTTACTAGACGTCCTGCACATTTGTATGTCTGCTTTGGAAAGATTTCTATTCAGGTTCTTCCTCCCTTAAAAAGGGATTTATTTTATGCATGAGTATACTTTGCTTACATATGTCTGTGTACCCTGTGCATGCAGTACTTGTAGAGACCAGAAGAGGGCATTGGATTCTGAAGTGGAAACC
The DNA here is from genome assembly GCF_008632895.1 of Mastomys coucha. Taxonomy (NCBI): domain Eukaryota; kingdom Metazoa; phylum Chordata; class Mammalia; order Rodentia; family Muridae; genus Mastomys; species Mastomys coucha. The sequence goes on along the minus strand of NW_022196911.1, from coordinate 40,817,611 downwards.
TCTAGTTTCTTTGGAAAGTTACTTATGTCAAATGATGGTTTGCTGGGGCACACAGGTGAAAGGATGAAAGAATGTTTTCCTGAAGCAGACACAGGTGAAAGGATGTTTTTTATTTTATTTTATTATTTTATTTTTTTAACTTTTATTACATTATGATGAGAAAAGTTACATGATTTCAGTTTATCTGAATTTGTTAACATTTAAAAACATTTTAAGTAAATAGAATTAAATCACATTCTTGCTTCCCTTTTGTACCCCAACTCCTCCCAGAGACCCCCTTCAATACCTATAATATCTTTTTTTGTCATATTCCTTAAAATTTATAAAATATTATAACAATAAAAATAAGTATTATAAAAGATGTTTGATATAAAACAACAATCAATTGAAGAGTCTTATGTAGATGCTCATCTACAGCAATCCTGAAAATACATTTTTCTCAATATAAATTTTGTTTATTTATGTATGTATGTATGTATGTATGTATGTATGTATTTATTTATTTATTTTTTCGAGACAGGATTTCTCTGTGTAGTCCTGGCTGTCCTGGAGCTTACTCTGTAGACCAGGCTGGCCTTGAACTCAGAAGTTCACCTGCCTCTGCCTCCCAAGTGCTGGAATTAAAGATGTGTGCCACCACCACCCGGCCTCAATATAAATTTTAAATAACTCCAAACATATTAACTGTATATTTCAAAATAATACATCACTACT
>NW_022196911.1:40816436-40816715 GCF_008632895.1 Mastomys coucha | reverse complement strand
TACTAATAGAGAGGCTGAGATAGGAGAAGCAAGATTTCAAGACCCTTATCTTGTACACAGCCAGACACCGTCATGAACAAACAAGCTGAAAATGTATATAGATTGTACAATATTGGGCCTATTTCTCCAATTACCAAATTAGAGAGACCATCTGATGACAATCAACAAATTTCTAATTCCTCTTATTATTGGATTTCAATCGATTAGGATATGTTGGTAATATTAATTTTCTTTTCTTTTCTTTTCTTTTCTTTTTTTTTCTTTCTTTTTTTTTTTTAG
>NW_022196911.1:40796277-40815718 GCF_008632895.1 Mastomys coucha | reverse complement strand
TTTTCTATAATTTTGTTGAAGATATTTACTGGCCCATTACATTGGGAATCTTCACTCTCTTCTATACCAACTATCCTTAGGTTTGGTCTTCTCATTGTGTCCTGGATTTCCTGGATATTTTGGGTTAGGAGCTTTTTGCTTCTTGCATTTTCTTTGACTGTTGTGTCAATGTTTTCTATGGAGTTTTCTGCCCCTGAGATTCTCTCTTCTATCTCTTGTATTCTGTTGGTGATGCTTGCATCTACGACTCCTGATTTCTTTCCTAGGTTTCATATCTCCAGGGTTGTCTCTCTTTCTGATTTCTTTATTGTTCCTATTTCCATTTTTAGATTCTGTATGGTTTTGCTCATTTTCTTCACCTATTTGATTGTGTTTTCCTGTAGTTCTTTAAGGGATTTTTGCTTTTCCTCTTGAAGGGCTTCTAGCTGTTTACCTGTGTTCTCCTATATTTCTTTGAGGGTGCTATTTATGTCTGTATGTATTTATGTCTTATTTAAGTCCTGTATCATCACCATGATAAGTGATTTTAGATCTGAATCTTGCTTTTCTGGTGTAATGTTGTGTCCAGGACTTGCTATGGTGGGAGAATTGGATTCTGATGATGCCAAGTGACCTTGGTTTGTGTTGTTTATTTTCTTATGCTTGCCCCCTGCCATCTGGTTAACTCTAGTGCTACCTGCCCTTGCTAAATCTGACTGGAGCCTGTCCATCCTGTGATCCTGGGTGTGTCAGAACTCCTCAGAGTCAAGCTATATCTGTGATCCTGTGATTCTGGGATCCTGTGATGCTGGGCTTATTAGAGCATCTGGGAGTGGGGCTTCCTCTGTGTGTGTGGGACTGGCTGCGGAGCTTGCACCCAAGGTCTGCTCAGGACACCATCCCAGAGAGACCAGAAGGAACCTGCGCCACTGGACTTGTTGAGTTCCTGTGTGCCTGGTCCCACTGGTCCCAGTTATTCCTGTTGTTGGGACAGGTGTTGGGTCCTCCTCACCTCTAATCCTGGGTGTGTCAGAGTGCCTGGGAGTGGAGCTTCCTCTGGGTGTTGTTGGACTGGCTGCAGAGCTTGCTCCCAAGATCTGCTCAGGACACCAGCCCAGAGAGACTGGCGAAAGGATGTTTTAATAGAGCAAACACGTGAAAGGACCCTGACTGAAGGATTATAAATATGACCCTACAGACAGTGGAAGATGAGCACTGAGCTTTGGTTTGGTTTGCTCTGCCTTGCTAGTCTTTGCTAATGATAGCATGTATTGGTTCGCCTTCCATGCTATCATTGGTGTTGTCAAAATCAACTTGTAACACTGCTATTGAGAGAGAAACTCACCCAAGAACTGCTTGTGAGGTTCCTGCCACAACTTGTTGCCTCCATGGCCTTGCCTTAGGCTGGTTGGCAAGCCTGGCGGTTTCTTCAGGATTGAACTACAGCTGCTTGGTGTCTGCTTGCTGAAAGGACTGGACTGTAGCTGCTGGTCTGTGCCTGGGTCTGCCTGCCTAGAGGACTGGACTGTAGCTGCTAAGTCATATTTAGTGTTTGCTATGGGACTAAACTGCTGCCAAAGAAGATCAAGCTTACCCCCAAAGAACTATTGTTGAACAGGTACACTTCCCCCCTATCCTAATAACTTTTCTCTTCCACTACCTCTGTTGTGTAGTGGGCTAGAGTAGAAGTTGGACCCTTATTAAAAGTAGGTTGCAAAAAAATTTGTGCCTACAGGATTCTTTAGAGCTGAAGTTGTGAGCTGTCAGTTGTGAGCTACTGCATGAGTGCTGGGAGCCAAGCCTAGGTCTTCTGCAAGAACAACAAGTACTTTTCACGGCTAAGCAATCTCTCTAGACCTTTTTGTCCCTTTTAAAATTGTCGACTTCTTAATTTTCTTTAATTTTTTGTTGTTGTGCAGTGTGGGTTCCTTATATATTTTGAATACTAGCTTCTTATTAGCTTAGTGGTTTGCAGACTCATCTTCCAGATTCTCCCCTATGCTGGGCAGGAGTCTCTCTAGTTTGTTCCTATTTGCTGGTCTCTGGTTTTGCTGCCTACACTTTCAATGTCACATTTACAAAAACCACAGCCAAGCCTGATGTCCAAGTGCTTTTTCTGGGCTTTCTTGTAGGATATTTTCTTTTCCAAGTTTCATGTTTAAATCTTTAATCCATATTCAGTTTATTTTTGTATATGGTGTCTAATGTGTGCTTATTTTTTCATATGTGGATATCCAGTTTTTCTGGTAGCATGCGTTGAAGAGATAAATGTTCATAAAGGGCTAAAAATGGCAGAATTCTTCAAACAATACTCATCATCCAATCATGAAGACCTTTAGCTACTGTGGCATCTTCTTTTCTACAGTTTACAAGGTTCCCAGGATGGACCATCCCCATTGTCCACCTACACTTCTCTCTTCTATCATGAAACCCAATGTAGTGGTCTCAAGGGGCTTGGGCAGAAGAACCCAAGTGAACAAAGCCAGAAAGCTATTTCTGGATCACAGTTGGATAGATAAGCCTGGAGGGAGTAGATGCTGCTCATGTGTAGCAATGGACACCTGGGTCTATTTCTATACCTCTCTAGCAGTGATTTCTTTACTGATCATCAGCTGTTCCTCCAACACATGAGGAGGAACTCAGCTAAGAGTAGAAAGGAAACAAATAAGTCCTGATGCTTTTATACCAGGATTCTACATTGTTTCTGGATCCCCACTTGCACCACCAATGAAATTCTTTATCGCTCAAGCCAGTGTGTTAGTTCATTTCTCTCAAAACATGAGAGGCAGGGTGATGGTAAAAGTAGAATCAATGTCACTGTTCTGAAGGCTCAAGGGAACAGAGTGGCATCAGCTTAGCTCTGGGAAAGGTTCCATTTTTACAGAAGTAGTACATGACAGACTTGTTAGAAAGATAGGCCACAGATCCATGCAGGGAGCCAGGTTGACTGGACATTATCCTGACAATCCTCCTCTGAGAACTAACTCTGAAGTCTCCAGAAAGAGCATCCTCTAATGACCTCTAATGACCTCTCCCTAGGCTCTCCTTAAAGGTCTCACCCTCTCCACCTGTTACACTGAGGCCCATCTTCCCATGATGGGAATCTTAAGGGAGAAACTGCATCCTGGCCACAGTAGCTACTTTTGAGCTAAATGCTTAACCTTTGCAGGTGAGAAGATTCTGCCTCTTCAAAGTGTAATGTGGTGTGAGTGTGGCTTTTTGAATGTTACTTGCCTATCTTTGCCCAAATCAACCAACCAACCAACCAATCAATCAATCAATCAATCAATCAATCAATTTCTCTCTCTCCCCCCTCTCCCTCCTGTAGCCACCTCTTCTGTTTTCTTTGTAATGTGTGCATTCTTTTCTTTTCTCTTCTTTTTTTTTTTTGGACTTTGCTTTCTTCCCATCTTTGGAAGCTGCCTTCATGTGAGAAAGAGTATGTTGTGAGTATCGCCCCAAGAGGTGCTCCTTGCTTGTTGGCTTACCTCCTGTGTCACATCTACAGGAACCCTCCCTGAGTGTAGTCCCCGCCTAGACAGTCTGTTCCATTGCTTTGTCCCTCCATATGCAGGCACATTTGCTCTTCATCCCCCCCCCATCCTCTTTCCTGTACTAGACTCTTGTGTTTAGAGAGAACCATATTATCTCCTTACCTGACATTTAACTGGTGTTCTACAAGTGCATGTTGTATAGTGGATAAATGATGGCTGTATAGTGTGATCTGTTGTTTGGGAGGCTGCTCTTGGTTTTATTGTTTGGAGTTCTTTGACCCAAAGTATGAACTCTAAATGTGAGCTATTTAACTCCATATATCTGTCAATTATCAAACAAATCAAGTTTCTCTAAATATAGAGAAAAGAAACTGGAATGCAAAATACACAAGTGCATGATAAACAATGGACAGAAACGTGTGGAAGAGGAGGAGGGGAGAGGAGGGGAGAGAAGGGGAGAAGAGGGAAGAGGAGGGGAGAGGAAGAGGAGAAGGAAGATGGGGAGCAGGCAGCCATAGTGACAGCTCTGTCTGAAGCTTGTGGGGACTATTGTGTAGACACAAGACCTTGGTTTACAATAAACCTGAGGCATGTGAAACATCTCAGTGGTGCTAAGTTTCAAACAGGTCTGTGTGTCTGCTGTTTCTCCATGCCCCTCAATAGATTTATAATGCTTTCTTGAATGTAGCAATTTCATGTAAGCATATTCTTCAGAGAAATTGCCAAAGCTTCAATCAGGTAATGGAGGGCTCCAGGACCTTCCAAACTCTGAGGACCCAACCCTGCAAAGCACACCTAGATCCGGGATCTCCACCAACCCCTCCAGAGACAGGTTTCCCTATGTAACCCTGGCTGTTCTGGAACTTGCCCTGTAGACCAGGCTGTCCTTGAACTCTCAGAGATCCAGCTGTCTCTGCCTCTGCCTCACAAGTACTGTTATTAAAGAAGTGAGCCACCACTGTCTGGCTAGATCCAGGATTTTTTTTAAAACTAGATTTCCCCATGATTTATGATAGAGAAGTATGAGGCTGATGATAATGGATACAGAAAGGCAATGACTGCTTCCTCCTCCTCCCCCTCCTCCCTCCTCCTCCCTCCTCCTGTGTGTATTTCTAGTAGCTGCTTGTTATGTACTCATGTGATTTGCATTTTAGTCTCTTTTCTGAAAATATAAACAGTGCAGTGTGCAGGTACATGCTTCAAGGACAAGCCAGTGGCACTGTAAACACCAGGTAAAATCCTCCTGCCTGGCCCCAGGCTTTGGAAATATCTTGTTAGTCTGAAGTATATTTTGTCCATTTGGGAGTGCAAATGTTCATTCACTTGTAAAGTACACAGTTTTTATAAAGGAAAGTAATACAACTGTGAGCAAATGAGAGATGCTAGCTGAGTGGGTGAAAAGAGGAATCTATACTTGTGTTCACCTCCAGTAGCAAGTGAGGGCCACCGCAGCTGCAACAGTGGGCAACACTGAGCTCTGCTGGCCCTTTGGTTGTTGCTTCTGTGATTCTGTTCTTATCATGATTTTAACAGACCAGGAAATTGGGGTGCATTCATGGCTGCTTCCACTTAAGTGGTATGCCTGCGTATCCATCAGCAAAATTAACACTTATTTTCAAACTTAGGTTTGAAAAGACACACACACACACACACACACACACACACACACACACACAGAGTGTAGTTACGTTGGTAGGGAAAACAGTGTTTATTTCACCCTGGGGTCTGCTTCTGGTGAGACATCACTTCCAGCAGCTTCTGCCTGTTTCCCAAATCTCTTCTCACTGGAGGAAGGGATGGATCAAACCTAATGTAGTTTTGTTAATCCAGCTTTCTCAAAGCGTTGGTCTGAAAAACTCTGAAGGGGGTATAGAAATTGAACTGTGTATCTGTGAAATTCTCATATCAAATTACTTTTTAAAATAGCCATGCTAATGTCTCCCATGGCATAGGAACTTTCTAAGCCAAAGTGGGACCTGCCCCTGGCCCAGGGAGAAGTAAGTTAATGATGTGAGGTGGGAGCCAACGGATGCTGGGACTCCTCCAGTTATTAATGATAGCAATAATGGTGATGATAAATTCAGACAATCTATTGGATTTCAGCAATGTCCTAATTACAATGTGATCACGGCGGAGGACACTCTTCTAACAAAGCCACTGGTTTGTGTGTGGATGGGGCTCTCTTGTTCCTTGCCTTTAGGCCACACTTCTGGTCTGGCTCAACAGAAGCTGCTTCGTACCTTCTTGTCAGAGAAAGCAAGCAAACTTCAGGCTTAGATGAGAAGTACCTTTTCAAATGCCATGTTACTTTTTCCTTTTTGAGACAGGGTTTCCCTGGGTAGCATGACTGTCCTGGAACTCACTCTGTAGACCATAAGAGATCTTTCTGCCTCTGCCTCCAGAGTGTTGGCATTAAAGGCATTCACCACCATGCCCAGCTGCCATTTTAAAAAAATTAACAAATGTACCTGAGACTTTTATTGAGAATTTTATTGTTTATTTACCCTTGGGGAACACCTTAGTACATCTGTAATTTATATCTGAATGGGATGCAGGGAACTTATGTGCCCAGGCTTACAGATCCTCAGGGTTGAGGCACCATATCTCCAGAGCCATGCTAACTGAGTTGATATGCTGACTGTATTCATTCCTCAATGCTCCTTGTTTAGGATTAGGTGTGTGCTTTATTTTGGACCTGTACTTCCCCTGGGAATTCGTATGTCATTGAGAGCCTATCTCCCAAAGTTGTTTGATTCTAGACTTCACTGCCCTTGAGCTATTTTATTACTCTGCAGCATTATGAATAATAGGCAGAAAGGCAAAATAATTCTTGCCTCCAGACATGGAAATGAATTCTATCTTTTGAGGGAACAAGCATTTTCCTCTGTGAAGGAAAGTCATGCTGGATCTATTTCCACATTCATTTCAATATTCTTTCACTCTATGTAAATGAGACATCTTTGCCTTCTGCTCTGAACTGGTTCTTTCTCCTGCTTATGCTGTGTACTTAAGTAATACACATCATAAGCTGTAAGCCCCTCAGTATGTGCCTTTATATATGTGTGAGTCATAGCTTTATACTTTTGGGGGTGGAAGTTACCCATCAATAATCTTGGCTTCATGTTTTGGACATGCTCAAGACTCACATGTCATACATTTATGGTTTTTTTTTAGTGGACACTATCTATAAACATGGTTGTCTTCATGCATTAGGAGTATATTCAAGAACAATCTTTAAAAAGACATTCATGTGCATGCACATGCACACATGTGAGCATGCTGTGGTGCCTCATGTATGGAGGACAGAGGATCGATTTCAGTTGTTTACTTCCCTCCTTTTACTGTGGGGGTCACAAGGATATAGTGCTGGCTTGGCACTATACCCACTTTGCCACCTTTTATTCAATATCTATCTTTGAACCTGGTTAATTGTAGAGTACATGTGCTCTTTGGCTTACAGTGGGGTTGTACACTGACAAACCCAACATGAGCTGAAAATATTGTAGTCACTACATCCCACCAAGCATCATAACCTAACAAGACAGCACTACAGAGTGCCGGCTATGCCCCTTTGACCACATGGGCAGACTTGCCACCATGCTGAATACCATGACAGCCAGTCTGGGAAAAGATAAAAATTCAAAAGTTGAAGTTTGATTTTTACCAAATACATACTACAAATTTGTTTTATGGCAAAGTGGGAAAAAACCCCACAAGTTGGAGACATCTCCATTTAGTGTTTCAGAAGGATACTCGGCATCGGTCTGGATTACTTGTCTTGCTGCTATGACAATACACCAGACAGAAGCAACCTAAGGAAGGAAAGATTTGTTTTGACTTGTAGCTCAATGGCACAAGTCCCTGGTAGCAGAAAGCTTGAGGCAGCAGGCTGTCTTGGGCCAGGCCAGGAAGCAGAGAGATGCAGGTGCAGACTCAGCTTGCTTTCTTCCTCTTTCTCACTTGTTGTGGGGTCCCAGCCCATGGAACAGTGCCACAGTTAAGGTTAACTGTGGCTCTTGCACCTCAATTGATCTAAGTGATCCCTAAGGCAGGCTAGGAAGTTTGTCTCCTAGGTGATTGTCGATGCCATCAGATTGACAGTTGAGATTAGCTGTCATGATATCTGTGTGTAAATGGAAGTGATTGGCCATACACAGAGTTAAGTATAGAAATAACTAAAAATTATTAAAAAGGGATTATCGAGTTCTATCTAAAACCTGAGGTATGGAGAGCTCTGAAGGCACAGCTACTTTCTTGTTACTACAAGTGGACATTAGTAGGAATGAGAGATTATTGAGTGCAGAGCTTACATCTGAGTGATTCTTTCTTATTACATAGGTCTGGTCAGAAGGATTGAATGAGAAAAATAAACTTTCCCACAGAGATGGAAAGTTATTGTGTGGCCTATCCATGCATCGCTAAAGTGGAAATTTCTGGTTTCTTTGGAGACTCAGGTTATAATGATGTTTTGCTCCAGAAGACACATGAAAGAGTGTTTTGCTGAAGCAGACACAGGTGAAAGGATATTTTGCTATAGAAAACATGTGAAAGGACACATGATGGTTAGAAAGGATACAAATATGACCCCACAGACAGCAGGAGCTCACACACTGACTTGCTTTGCTCCGTCTCACTAGTCTTCACTGACAAGACGCAGATGTATTCGTTCGCTTTACATTGCATTGCTGAGGTTAGCAGATGGTGACTTCATAGGGAGACACTCACCAAAGATCTTCTTGCGAGGTCTTGGATTGATTGGTAAGCTTCACAGTTTCTTCTAATTTGAACTGCCCTGGCTGATTTGTATGTGTGTGGTACCTGCCAAGTGGACTGGTCTGCAGCTCCTGATTCATGTTTAGTGTTTGCTAGTGGATTGGACTGAGAACAACGGAGCTTGGAATTGCCCCAAAGAACTATTTCTAAATAGGTCTGCTTCTCTCATATCCCAATAACCTTTCTTTTCTACAACCTCTGGTGGGTGTTGGGCTAGAGGGGAGGTTGAACCCTTATTAAAGTAAAGTAGGCTGTGAAAAATATATGCCTACATATCACCTAAAGCCTTCTCCCCTATTACCTATACGCATTTGGAGTACTCTTGCTACTTCTGTATATAGAGGCAAACCCTGGCTTGTATCAGCCATGACAATACATGATAGAAAAAGTTGTTGGTGCTCAGGAACTAAAATACATCTTTTAGTAACACCCTTCACAAAAAGCTTTAATTAGTAAAACATAACTGTAAACTGACTCCCACTCAATATGAAATAAGCTTCTTTCATTCCTTTTCATAAATTACATTAATTACATAAATTACATGTTAAATAAAGGTCTAAAGCCAACAGCTTCCAGCTGTGGAGATGTAGTGTAATTGGTAGAGGTTCTGTCTATGCATGGAGTCCTGGATTAGACCTCCAACACTGCATAAACGCTGCAGAATGTTGGCAATCCCAGGGTTCTCGAGGAAGAGACAGGAAGATCAGATGTTTAAGGTTATCCTTTACTACGTGATGACTCTGAGGCTAACCTGGGGTACATGAAACTCTGTCTTCAAACAAAAATCAGCCCCAGGTCCTAATAGTAAAACAAGGAATCCATTTATCTCCTGCTTTGTGGATTATTTTGGTCAACCTCTTGACTTCTCTGCATTGTTTGTCTAAGAGTTCTAATTAAAACAATCTTATGTCCTCAGTCTCTGGGTACTGAGATGGCAAGTATGAGCCCCCTTCCCTTCCTTGAAGGAGTTCTCTTCCTCACATGCCACAGCCAGTCTCCTTTCAGTATGTGCCTTTAAAATTTGCAAAACTAAACTTCCTTTCTGTTGCTATGGTAACTAGTTTAAGAGATATAGTATAAAGGAACAATACTCCTATTACCAGGAAGTATGTTGTCTTATTTTGGTAAATGAACTCACTTACCAAAATATGAATGGGGTCATTGAGAGACGATTCCACTCCTTCCCCAACAGAAATTTTCTTCTTATCTACAAGAGCCTGTGCCTGTGCAAAAGAAAATAGCTACCATGAGTTGAATTGGGACTGACTGGGTGACCCTACTCAGTAAATGACATTAGTGGAGGTATCAAATGAACAAATGAGTGAGGGAAAGAGTAAAGTACCTGCATTGCAGGACCCAGTGAGTTTGAATCAGATGCCTAGAAGTAGGAGAGCAATTTGAATGTATTTCGTTCTTCTTCTTGAAGGACATCAAAGAACAGAAGGTCAATTCCTGGCTCATGTGTGAGGTGTTAGCTATAGTAGGTATTTTTTAATGTCCTGCTGTCTTGACAGTGTATGTCAATTTAATTTGGGGCTAAATCTCTTTTTTGTTCTTAGGATGGAGTTAGAGGCGAAGACAAATAATGCAAACTCATTTCCATGGCAGCTTCAAAAAAATATTGAAGACAAAGCTGGGAATTTGAAGGTGCATGATGATACTTTTTCCCCCCAAAGTAAAATGAGAAAGGATTTTTTAGTACTTGGTGTTTGCATTGGTTCTATCCCAACAGTGGGGGATAATTACTGAGGGTGGGGAAGTAGAGAGAATGGTATTTAGAACAGAGCCATCTAGGTTGAGACTCAATTCCTCTATTTTATAGCTGGGCTGTCTTATGCAAAACTGTGACTCTCCCTTTTTCAAGTGTACAGGCAAAGCATGTGGGTGATTAGAGCGACACTGATAATATAAGGTGTGGTGTGAAGGCACACCCCCGCTGTCGATAGACTTGCGTGGGATCACCAAACCTCTCTGTGGCTTACCATTAATTTTCTTTGACTTTTTATTTTCTATTTTTCGTGTGTGTGTGTGTGTGTGTGTGTGTGTGTGTGTGTGTGTGTGTGTGTATACAGGTGAAGGTCAGAGGTCAACCTTGGGTGTCATTCTTCAGTGCTGTCCACCTTGATTTTGTCAGGGTCTCTCACTTGGTCTGGAACTTGTCAGTTTAGGCTATCCAGCAAGGCCCAGGGATCTGCCATTTCCATCTTCCCAGCTCTGCAATTACAAGCATGCTCTCCCATGTCTAGCCTTTTCTTTTAGTATGTGCTGTGGAGAGCAAACTGGGTCTCCATGATCATAGGGTGAAACTTCCTTGGGAGAGCTATCTCTTCAGGCTCTTGTGAAGTCAGTCTTCATCTCTCACTGGTATTGTAAAATGAGATAGTCCTATGATATGACGTTTTCTAAACTGTTTTAGCTGGCATATAGGAAAGCTTTTAATGTTAGCAAATTCATCTTGTAACAATCCATAAGTCCTTTAATAGTTCAAATAGTTTTAAAGGTGATTTCCAAGGAAAATAATCATGACAATTATTAATAGTAGTTTTATCTGATTACCATATCTATCCATGTATGTATGAAAGTATATACATACATATGTATATGTGTATGTATCTATTCATGTATCTATATATCTATCATCTATCTATTACCTATGTATGTATCTATGTACGTACGTATGTACATATGTATGTATGTATGTATGTATGTGTGTGTGTGTCTATCTATCTATCTATCTATCTATCTATCTATCTATCTATCTATCCATCTATGAGATAGGGCCTTTCGGTGTTGTGCAACCTGAGCTTGATGTCTTGATTTCTTGATTCTCTTGCTTTAGTCTCTCAAGGAGTTGGGGTTGCATGTATGTACCACCATACCTGGCTCTGCAGTGTGTATTCAGAATTTCATTTTCCTTTCCTACTGCAATGTTAGAACCTTCTTAAGAAGGCTACATGTCAGCAGTAACAGTAGCACCTCTGCTTGTTCCTGATTTTAAGGGAAGTATCTCGGGTGACTCGCCATTATGTGTATGTGTTGTTTATATCTGGCATATATTTAAAGTCACATTAAGAAAGCTTCTTTTGATTCCTAGAAAAAAATAAGAATTTTTAGTTTGATTTCTTTATTGTCAGTAGAAATGTCAGTTCTCAGATATTCAAACTGGAGCCACTTTCCTATTCTCCTTGGACCCATAAAATCAGGCTTTGGAGGCAGCCAGGAAGTTGGGTTCAATCTTAAGCAACCACAATGCTTTTCTTGTGTAGATTCTTCTGGGTTTGGCCGACTACAGGAACTTTAGTTGAATTGATTAATTGAACTACCAGAAAAATAAATACTAATTTTTTGAACTTTCAAACCAAATCCAAATATTATTTTTTAATGGTATGAAAAAAAATCAAAGAAAAAGTCCTTTCCTTTCTTCAAACTTCCCTAAGATATTTGTTCAGAAGATGTGACCATACTATATATTCTTAAAGACTGTTGAAATGGAACAAAGCAAGAACTTCAAATGTCGCAAAATTCAATCTGCTGGAGACAGATGCTCATTCATACACAGCCACTCATAACAGGCAGGAAGGGACACTGGGGCTAGGGCAACCAAGTTCTAGAAACGTCAGGGCAACTTTACCTCCTTCCCTTGGTCTTGCAGTCCCTCAATGACTCTTCATCCTACTGATATCCCAGGACTTAAGCAGGGTATGAAACACTGTTGATCTGATGTAATGAATCAATTTAAGCCAATATTTATTATTTGAAGAAGCAGAAGGACATTGTACAGGCATATTTAGGCTTTCCATCTGTAATTACCCTGTCATTGCATTCAAGCAAGCGCCAGTAGTTTCTTTGTCTTTGAAGGTATTTTCCTTTGGAAGAGTTGTGAAATCTGTCTTTAATAGTTGTTTTGGTTGGGGTTCTCTAGAGTAAGAGAACTTACAGAATAAATCTCTATATGCAAAAAAGGGGCTTTATTAGGATTACTCATAGGCTATGTTTCAGCTAATCCAACAATGGCTGGAATATGAACACAAAGTGGGTGCTATTTATCTGCGAAGACCCCATAGTGACTGTTCCTGTGCTTAGCAATTATTCAGGTCAACAATAAATGCTAAATAAGTCAGGTAGTGGTGGCACACATCTTTAATTCCAGCACTCAGGAGGTAGAGGCAGGTGGGTCTCTGTAAGTTTGAGGCCAGCCTGGTCTACAGAGTGAGTTCCAGGACAGCCAAGGATACACAGAGCAACCCTGTGTCAAAAAATAAAATAAAACAAGAACAAGAACAAAAAGCTGCTAAATGAATTTTTCGTTCTTAGTTTCTGCCTTGACTCTTACTTTGACCATGTAATAATTCTTTCAAGTTAAGAACATTTACTCCTCTGAACCTTATTACTAGGTCTTTCATACATGAGAGATGGTTGTTTTGGCTTCTCAAAATACATATTATATAAAATACAAATACATAAATATAAAATTATATAAGATAAATATAAAATTTAAATATACATTACAGATTATATATATACTATGTTTACATACTATATATAGTTATATATTAAAGGGATTTGTTAAGGAACTGGGGAGATTGCTCAGTAGCTAAGAGCACTTGCTGTTCTTGCAGAGGACCCAGGTTTAGTTCCCAGAACTAAGATTCAACTTCAGATCCAAGAGACTCAATGCCCTCTTCTGGTCTTTGTGGTACTTCATGCATGTTATACACAGCCTATGTGCAGGCAAAACATGCACATAAAATAAAATCAAATAATTAAAAGATTTTGAGCAGAAAAAGGCTTTTATTTTATCTTATTATTTTCCTTTTTTTCTTTTTCCTTTTTAGATGCCTGTTTTATAATTAGAGAGAACAGAAAAGAGTATGAATTTGGGTGGGTGGGGCGATGGGGAGGGAAACCGTAATTAGAATATATTGTATGAAAACAATTTGTTAGATTGGTTTAGAGAATGTGGTCTGGGTAGTCCATCAATGGTGATCTTTCACTGGAGCAATTGTAATTGTTAAGTCCAAGATGTCCCAGCCAGGAACTGAAGGCTTGAAGGATTCATGGAGAATGATCAGTCTTTAATTCTACATGGGACTGCTGTGGTGGTTTGAATAAAAATGGCCCCCATAGGCTCATAGGGAATGCACTATTAGAAGGTGTGGTCTTTTTTTTTTTTTTTAAGAGAAAGTGTGTCACTAGGGGTGGGCTTTGAGGTTTCAAGTGTTCAAGCCAGGCCTAGGGGCTCTCTTCTTGCTGCCTGCCGATCCAAACATAGAACTCTCAGCCGCTTTTCCAGCACCATGTCTGCCTGCACAGTACTATGCTTCCCACCATCTGAATATTGGGCTAAACCTCTGAACTATAAGCCAGCCCCAGTTAAATGCTTTCGTTTATACATGTTGGTTTTAATATCAGTAGAGTATGCTGCTGCAATCAAGCAGATGAACATGCCAACAAAAAGTGAGGGCAAGCAGGCAAAAAGCAACATTACTTTCTTCTACCTCCTTTCACCTGGGCTGTCACACTACCCACACTTAGGGCTGGGTCTTACTTGGTTAGATAATCTGATCAGGAAAATCCCCCACAGGAGTACCCATCAGCCTGTGTTTTAGTTGGTTCCAGATGCAGTCACATAGACTACCAAGATTAGCATATATCTTATCTGGTGCGTATCTTTATCATTACTTGGTGTGCATGCTGTGATTATATATGGATTTGTTTGAATTTGCTTTCTACTACTGTGATAATACACCAGAACCAACTTAAGGAAGGAAGGGTTTATTTTGACTTATAGTTCATCATGGTGGGAGGATTACTGCTTCCTACCTTGCTCCTCCTTGTGACTTGCTCGGCTTGCTTTTTTTTTTTTTAAATACAACCCAGGACCACTTGCTCATGGTTAACATCACCCACAATGGGCTAGGCCCTTTGACATCAATCAATAATTTAAAAAATTCCTTATAGACTTTCTTACCGGGCAATCTGATAGAGGCATTTTCTCAATTGAGGTTCCTCATCTCAGACGATGCTAGCTTGTATCCTGTTGACAAAAAGAGAGAGAGAGAGAGAGAGAGAGAGAGTAGCCAGCAGCCATATGCAAATCTTGGTATAGGTTTGCCAAGGTTGGATTTGCCTATGATGATTGGCTACTGAGCAGAGATGTAGAGGGATGTGTGCCCGCTGAGTGGTCTGTGTATCTGGGAGTGAGTGTGCATCTTTGTGCTTATGTGAATGCAGTTGTTCAAGTCCAGCTTCCTAGACTGGGCTGCTGCTGGTGGGGCTAGTGGTGGTATGTGTTAACGAGTGCATGGTGCTGGTGTTCATAAGGTGTTGGTATTTGGCCAGGGGTCAGGGGCTCAGTTGAAGTGATAAGCATCTCTCCCTCTAACAGCTTCAAGACTGAGCAGGCCCTAGCCTCAGCCTTAGCAGCTTGAAGTCCTTCCACTTTCCAATAGACAGGAGAATCAACCATAATTAAAGCTAATTATTCCACGGTGCTCTGCATGTGTGTTGGCCTCTGAAGTACCCCACAATGAGCGGCAAGGCAGTGGGGGCTGTTTTTCTTCATAAAAACTTACGAGGAGTGCTGAGCAGATTAACAGCTTTAATGACAAAAATTACCGCTTACAACACTGACTTCAAATCAGAGGACAATATCCGCAGACAGATATTTCCATGGTTTTCATAACAATTCATTATAGGTGGCACCAAGGGATTCCATTTTTATTTCCCTTGTGTCGTCTTTCCCTGGCTCAGGTTCATTTCTCTTAATGAGGCAGGAGAAGATAAAGGGCAGAGACAGTGTCTCCGTGGTGGCTGTGAGTGGGAGGCATTTAGGGTCACACCGCCGTCAGAGTTGGAGAGGAGGGGGCTGAGGAGAGACAGTGATGGGAGCAAGAGGCTTGCTGCCATAATGAACCAAAATTAAGACATAAATTTTCCTACCTTTGTTCCAACAGCTTCAACTTGGGGATTCAGCTTTTTAATGAGGAATGGATCAGAAGCAAAAATTATTAGCTAATTAATTGTGCCGAGAATAAAATAAAAGAACCAAAAAAAAAAAAAGCCAATGAACTTACAGGAAGAATTAGGAAGTATAGAGTTGTCTCACCATAGTCTTCCAGATATGGGACGGAAGGGACAGTGTTAGAGAAGTTGAAGGTATTGGGATGGATCTATGCTCAGCTGCTTCTTGTCTGCCAGGCTTGCTGGATGAGGTGGAATGTAGTGGAGAGTCAGAGGCTTCCTGGGGCACCTGCTCTCTGCCTTGCTTTAGATGTTCCTACAATGCCAGTGTGGGTAGGCCAAATAGAGTAGAACCATTTGAAGAGGTTGAGTATAGCATAGCCTCAGAACCTTTGGACCAGTGGTGCTCAGAATGGGGCATTTGCAGGAATTAGCGAAGAAGCCCCTTAGGGCTTACCCAGAAGGGTCTGACTCACTATCTCTAGGCTATGGTCCATGAATCTGCATCTGTAATGAGGGTGCTTGGGCTGGGGAGGTGGTCCAGTGGGTAAGCACTTGCCATTGAGCATGAGGACCTGAGTTTGATCCCCAGAACCTATATAAACCTGCCAGGCATGGTAGTATGCTCTTGTAATCTCAGCTCTGGGGAGATAAAGACCCTGGAATTTCCTGGGTTGCTACCCCAAGTTGTCCTCTGGCTTTTACATATGCACACGTGTGTATACCTGTACATACTTGGACACACAGACAAATAAGTACCAGGTAATTTGCTTCCTAGTAAAGAGGAGTAGCCATAGGGCCAGTATCTGGGCATTAAAATTGATATTCCACTTTGGGTCTTCTTCAGACTCTGCATGTGACTTTGGAATTGGTTCCTCCTTACTCCAGTGGGCCCTTTCTTTCCTTGTCAACATACGAAGAATGATAATTCTGGTTGAGACATTACTTTGGGATGAATGCCTCATTTGCTTTCACTGTTCGTTAAAGCCCAAATTAAATCTCAGAAACCCTGCCACACACTTTACAATCCATCCAGCTCGCTAACAGGTTTAGATGTTTAAAAAAAAAAATTAAAATAGAGAAACACGATGTGTGTTGTCAGCTCTTGGGTTGGGGCTGGTTCTTCAGTCTCTTTGTTACTGTTTTTCTTAGTTTTGGCGAGATGTAGACTTTTAACTTTTTGTTTTTGTTTTTGTCATGTTAGGAGATGGAACTAAACAAAACAATAGCGGCAGAAATAGGAGAAGAGGATAGGTGCTTTTACCGTGCATTCAGAATGCAGCAGACAGCATGTGAGCACCCCGATCCAATCCAGCACACGGTTCGTCTCCTTTTATCAGTTCCAACAGGTTAAGGGTTGTTGGCCCAACTGTCTGCGAGAGCCTAAACCTCTGTGGTGACCATCGCAGGCTCTTAGACGCTAAGGGTCCTGCACCATAGGGCTTCTCTTGAAGGCTGGGCTGTGTGCCAGACACAGCCAGGTGTAGACACTATGTAAAACAATGCAGAGTAGATAGAGTCTAGAGGAATGTATACTTAAGACACCACGTGGCCACCTACCTTGGGCATTTGCAGGTACACAGGAACTTGCTGGGAGACAGAGAGTGGTAACACTGAGGAAACAGGAGGGAGAAACTGCGCTGGCAAGCAGAGAGGGAACATGTTGGTAGAACAGCCACATGGATGAAGACTGATATACAACCCAGCTCTGGCTCCAACACTTTCTCGATGCCCTCCGAGATTCTTGATCCACCAGGAGCCCTAGATTCCTCCACTTCTTAGAATGCCACCCCCCCGCCCCCACACATCTGCAAAGGGTGGCTGCCAACCAGCAGCAGCACTTACCTGTGCTCTGCTCTGATTGCCTGTAATCCGGCCATGGTGTTTGGAACAACTGTAACTTCCTTTCTTCACCCATATCATGAATTCGTACAGCTTCTTTCTCTGCAGTGTCTCTTGATGAATTCTTTTTTCTCTTCTTCTCCTGTCTTTTTTTTAATCTTTCAACACTTCTCATTTGAGTGGGAAGAGGAAGAAGAGGAGGAGGAGGAAGAGGAGGAGGGGGAGGGGGGAGGGGGAGGAGGAGGAAGAGGGAGAAAGGGTCTCACTATGCAGCTCTGCCTGTCCTGGAATCCACTATACAGACCAGGCTGGCCTCAAACTCACAGAGATCTACCTGTCTCTGCTTCCTGAATACGGTGATTAAAGATGTGCACTGTCATGCCTGACTTTCATCTGGATTCTTAATAACAACTTTATTCTTACATCACCTGACATAAGAACAACCTAGAATAGCATCCATGTATGGAACTACCATAATAAAGCCTGTCACTTTGTACACTAACGATCATTTTTCTGTTACCTGTTTCCTACTCAATAGTTTTATAAGCGCCAATAAACATATGATGCCTCAAAATATTTTATTTAAATAAAAAAGTATATTCCCACCCCTCCCCCAGTCCCTTCCCTGCCTGCCTTCTGGCCTCTGTCCTCCTTCCTGCTTTAATACCATGTGTGTGCTATTACCCACTCTTCCCAGTACCGATTCTGCTTCTCCCCACACCCCATTCCTTGTATATGAGAAAAGCTTGGTGCTCACCTTTGAGTCTTGTTTATTTGGTACATTTACACAATGGAGTACTACTCAGCTGTTAAAAACAATGACTTCATGAAATTCTTAGGCAAATGGATGGAACTAGAAAATATCATCCTGAGTAAGGTAACCCAATCACAAAAGAACACATATGGTATGCACTCACTGATAAGTGGATATTAGCCCAGAACCTCAGAATACCCAAGATACAATCCACAAACCACATGAAGCTCAAGAAGAAAGACCAAAGTGTGTCATTGTTATAAGGGGAAACAAAATACCCATGGGAGGAGATACAGAGACAAAGTGTGGAACAGAGACTGAAGGAAAGGCCACCCAGAGACTGCCCCATCTGGGGATCCATCCCATATACAGTTACCAAACCAAGACACTATTGTGGTTGCTGACAGGAGCCTGATATAGCTGTCTCCTGAGAGGCTCTGCCAGTGCCTGACAAATACAGAGGTGGATGCTTGCAGCCATCCATTGGACTGAGCACAGGGTCTCCAATGGAGGATCTAGAGAAAGGACTGAAGGAGGTGAAGGGGTTTGCAACCCCATAGGAGGAACAACAATATCAACCAACTAGTACCCTCAGAGCTGCCAGAGACTAAACCACTAACCAAAGAGGGACCCATGGCTTCTGCTGAATATGTAGCAGAGGATGGCCTTGCCGGTCATCAATGGGAGGAGAGGCTCTTGGTCCTGTGAAGGCTCTGTGCTCTCGTGTAGGAGAATGCCAAAACAGGGAAGTAGGAGTGGGTGGGTTGGTAAGCAGGGGGAGGAAGGATGTGATGGGGGTTTTCAGAGGGGAAACCAGGAAAGGGGATAACATTTAAAATGTGAATAAATAAAATATCTAATAAAAATAGTTGAATTCCATTGTGACTATGTCCCACATTTTCTTTATCCATTTCTCTATTGATGGACATTTGGGTTTCAGTCTTTTAGGAATTGGGAATAAATATAGCTGTGTAAGACTATGTGTTGTTCACTTTGAGTCTTTCTGGAGTGGTATAACTCTCTTATGTGGTTGTTCTGTTGTTAGCTTTTTTGAGGATCTCTACACTGACCTGCTTTGTGGCTGTAGAAGTCTACATTTCCCACAGTGTATGAGGCTTCCTCTTACCCTACATCCACATCAGCATTTGCTGTGTTGTAGTTTGTTTTCCTGATAACAGCCACTCTGATTAGGATAAGGGGGAATCGTTGAAGGTTAATCCCGGTTGGCAATTTAAAAGGATATAGAGTCTCTGTGATGGTATGTATATGCTTGGTCCAGGGAATGGCACTCTTAGAGTGTGTGGCCCTGTAGGAGCAGATGTGGCCTTGTTGGAGTAGGTATGTCCCTGTGGCTTTCAGACCCTCATACCAGCAGCCTGGAAGCCAGGATTCTGCTAGAAGCCTTCAGATGAAGATGCAGAACTCTTGGCTCCTCCTCCACCATGCCTGCCTGGAAGCTCCCATGCTCCCACCTTGATGATAATGGACTGAACCTCTGAACCTGTAAGCCAGCCCCAATTAAATGTTGTCCTTTATGAGGTCCCATTTGTCAATTATTGATCTTAGAGCAGAAAGTGGGAGAGGGCGGGGTGGCAGGCACGGGGAGGGGGGAGGCAACAGGGGTTTGTTTTTGTTT
>NW_022196911.1:40771265-40795638 GCF_008632895.1 Mastomys coucha | reverse complement strand
AAAAAAAAAAAAGACTTGCCTTGGTCATGGTGTCTGTTCACAGCAGTACAACCCTACCTAAGTTACCTAGGAGATACACCTCTGGGCATATCTGTGAGGAAAGTTCTAGATTGGATTTATAGAGCTAGGAAGCCCTCCTTTAGCATAGGCAGCAGTCTAACATGCACAAGGGTTCTTGACTAAAGGAATAAAAAAAAAAAAGAAAGAAAAAAGAAAGCATGGTGAAGCCAGCTCTTTCCTTCCTCATTGTTGGTGTAAGATGCACAGCTGCCTCAGGCTCTTGCTGTCCTAACTTCCTCACTGAGGGGAGCCATGAGGCAAAGCAAACCTTTCTTCAGTTGCTTAAGTTAGGTATTCTGCTATGGCAATGATAAAGTAATACCGACTCTCAAAACATTTTTAATGTAAAACTTCCCAGTGATTGAGGATGTTGGGCATGT
Source organism: Mastomys coucha (assembly GCF_008632895.1). Lineage (NCBI taxonomy): Eukaryota > Metazoa > Chordata > Mammalia > Rodentia > Muridae > Mastomys > Mastomys coucha. The sequence continues at coordinate 40,795,198 of NW_022196911.1, read as the reverse complement.
TTTCAGGTATATGCTGCAGCCCATGTGCTTGCTTTTCAAAACCAACTACTCAGTTCATCTGCTTGCTTGTTGGTCATATGATTTTGTTAATTTCTTCTAGTTTAATTTTCTAGATAATGACTTTACGATTCTAGATACTGGCCCTCCATCTAATGTATTTTTGGCAACTATATCTCTCCCTGGTTTGGAGGCTGCCTATTCACACTGCAGATGGTTTCCTTTGCCAGGTGGAGGTTTATCGACTCCGTGCCATCGCATCTGTCAATTCCTGGGGTTATTTCCTTTATTTTTGGAGTTCTTTTCAGAAAGCCCTCACCTATGTGTGTACCTTAAAGCATTATCCCCTAGCTGTTTCATGTCCTACATTAAAGTATATGATCTATTTGGAATTGATTTTTTTAATTTTTGCTACAGAGTGGGAGAGATGAATCTACTATCATTCTTCTGCACGAGGATATCACATTTTCTTTTGCCATTGATTGAAGAAGCTGTCCTTCCAATGAACATTTTTGACACCTTTATTGTAAGTTAAACAGCTGTAGCTGTTAGCTGTGAGTGCTTATTCTGGGTTCTTTGTCTATTCTATCCTATATCTATTCTTTCTATTCTGTTCTATTCTTCTGCATGCCTGTTTTTGGTGGTACTACCATATGAGGTTTGTTTATTTGTTTGTTTTTTCTGTTGTTATCATGGCTCTGTGTCTAATGTGCAGCCGAGTATTGTGATTCCTCCACTATTATCCTCTCTGCTTAGGATTGCTTTGGTCATGTATTTTGTGCTTCCATTTGAACTGTAGGATTTTTCGTACTAGTTCTGTGAGAAATGTTGGAATTTGACTGAGGATTGCATTGAAAACTTAGATTGCTTTGGAAATACAAGCCATTTTTACAACACTAATTCCTAATTCATGAGCATGAGAGGTCTTTCTGTCTTCTGGTGTCTTCAATTTCTGATTTTAAACTGTCTTAAAATTCTCATTGTAGGGGTCTTTAATCTTCTTGGTTAGGCTTGTCCATAGCTGCTATTCTTGCTTTTTGAAGCTCACATGATTTCTTTCTCAGCAAGTTCATGATTGGGTTATGGAAAGGCTGCTGGTGTTTGTGTGTGGATTTTGTGTCTTGTTATTTTTGCTGAATATGTGTATTGGGTCTAAGATTTTTTTCCTGGTGGAATCTTCAAGGTCTTTGAAGTATAGGGTCATGCCATCTACAAATAGGGACACTTTGATGATCTCTTTTCCTATCTGTATCCTTTTGTTTTCTCTTTATCACTGATTTGGTCAAGACTTTGGACATGGTGAGAGCAGTGAGAGTGGACACCCTTGTGTTCTTCCTGATATTGTATGAAATGCTTTCAGCTTTCTCCAATTCAGTAAGATATTGACTAGATTTGTTCTGTATAGGCTTTATGGTCCTGTCTTTTTTCGGTCCCTAATATCTTCAGACATGACATCAGACTTTGTCAAGAACCTTTTCTGAAACCATGGAGGTGATTGTGTGATTTCCATTCTTATTTCTGTCTGATTATGTTTGCTGAATGGCCTATGTTGAAGCAACTTTTCTTGCATCCTTAGGATGATACCAAATTGGTCATGAAGTATAATCTTCTTAATGCATTCTTGAATTCAATGTGAAAGTACTTGATTGAAAAAAAAATACACTTATTTTCACTAGGGAAGTTGGACTGTAGTTTAAAATCTTATCTTAATTGTGTCTTTATCTAACTTTGGTATCAGAATAGTGGGTTTGTAAAATGAGTCAATGGTACACCTTCCTTTTTGATTTTTTTTTTGTGGGAAAATTTGGTGACCTCTTCCTAAAGGTTTAGTAGAACTTGAAAGCAAATTCATCTGATCTTAAAATTTTCTTTGTTGGGAGAATTTTCTACCTTATGAGACTAGGGATTGAAGTCATCCACTATTAATGGATCAGGACCTCCATGATGTTATTGGGTGTATTTAGAAGGAATATAGAGGTTATTTCTTTTCTTAGAATTGTTGGGTAGGTGCCACTACTCACTCACACACACACACACACACACACACACACACACACACACACACACAGACACTCTCTTTTTCTAACTTTTTAATTGTTCTTTGTGAATTTCACATCATGCACCCCAACCCCATTTCCCCCTCCCCTTACACCTACCCTCCACCCTTGCGACTTCCCCCATAACAGAGAAGAAAAATCTCACTGTAGTGTGTCACAGTGTGTTCTACAGTATACCTTTTTGTCTACACTTCTTTGCTTGCAAATGTTCATTGCAATGACTCTGGTCTGGTACAAGGCTTCTGGCTTCTGCTACTCTATCAATACTGGAACCTCGCTGGGACTCCTCTTGGATATCCTGTTGTTGCCCTGTGGAGATGGAGATCCTGTAGTTTTGGATCTGTAGGACCTTCATGCACTCCAGCAGTTAGTTTATTGATGGGGTAGATGTTGGGGTAGGCCAATTCAAATCCCTAGATCTGGGCCTGAGAGGCATCTGAGCTGGTCAGGCAGCAACACCACCCACTCTACCCTGCACCTCCCCTAATCCCTGCAACAATGGCCATCTCTACCCTGCTGCCAAGGCAAAGTGCAGAGTCCACTCTCCCAAGTGTTATAGTCAAGGAGGGATAAGGCCAGTTCTCCCACTCTCATGACCCTGGAGCCAGCTCTCCTGCCTGCCTTTGAGAAGGATGAGGGAGGGGAGGAGGATATCTTTCCCTAGATAGCACCAGTGCCCAGCAGACAAGAGGCAGGGCCAGCTCTCCCACACTCATGTCTTGGGACAGGCTCAATAGCAACCCCCACATCCAGGGCCAGCTCTACTGTGCTACCCAGGTGAGGTGCAGGGCTGGCTCTCCTGAGTGCTGCAGCAAGTATGGGCAGAGCCAGCCCATACTTCTGGCTGGTGACCTTGGGACCAGCTCTCCTGCCTGCTATAAGTGGCAAAGGGTAAGTGGTATGTGTGTGGGGTCTCTCCCTCAGCCCTGTCACCTCACGGCTGACAAGTGATAGGTGTAGCTCTTCATGCTCATACCCTTGGGGCTAGCTCACCAGTAACCACCCCCTCACCCCCCTACCCAGGGCCAGCTCTATTGTTCTGCCCAGGCAAAGTGCAAGACCCATTCTTCTGAGTGCTGTAGCTGGTGAGAGGCAGGGTCAGCTAGCTCTCTTGCATTCATGTCCCTTAGGACAGCTCTCCCACAATGTTCACAGGTGAGGATGGGGCTAGTTCTGCACAGCCCTTAGACATTAACATGTCCCTAGTTGGCAGCTCAGACTAGGGATATCTACCAGGCCTTTGGTGGTAATATATCACCAAAGCAGGGGTCTGCTACTGCAGGGGCATGGACCCTAGCAGCAGGACAGGCTAGGACCCCACCATGGTCCCAGGAGGCATCACTAGCTATTCACATCAGGCTGTTCCTTACTACCCTCGAGTCTCCAGTTCTCCCTCTCTTTCATTGTGCCCACATACTTCTGTTTCTCTTTCTCTTCCATTTCTCCACCACTTACTTGCTTCTCTTGCTGGTGTCTGTGGTCTCTAGGGGTCTTCTTAGGAGTGGTCTCAGGAATGCTGTGTCCTGCTTATGAGCATGGTTAGGGTCCCCCACCCCCAGGCCTGTGAAGCTTCAGACTGGAGATCATCATAAATTAGTTCCCTGTCCCGGTCCCACGGCATGAGTTTGGTGATCTTGGGCTTGCTCTTTGCCTGGCTCATCTGAGTAGCCCCATGTGCTGTCTGTGCTGTGTTTCCAGGGATGGTTCTTCTCGTCTCCTCCTTGCTCCCCATCCTGGGAGCTCATCCCAGTCTGTGCAGCACCAAGCTGGTGGTCATCTTGGGCTTGCTTTTTTCATGGATTATTAGGCTACTAATCATTCATTCAGATGTTCATAGGTCAGAAGCCTGAGGCTAGACATAGCTTCTCTTCTCTCTGCCACCTAAAGCACACGTGACAGAGCAGCTACACCCGCAGTGCCTCTAGGGGTAGGGGTGTCACTACTCTTAGTATACTTAGAGGTGTGGCAAACCCAGCTCTTAGAGAGCTGTCTTTTTCTGTCACAAGATGTGCTCTAGCACAGAGTCTAGTGAGCCATTTGTAATTGTTGTGAGCACACAATATACTCCTGGAAATAGGCTTTGCTAATGTGATTGTATTTACCTGTCGGGCCTTCCAGACAGATTGGCATGCCTACTCTATCTTAGCAGAGTGATAAGGAAAAGTAGAAAGGAGCTGAAGAGACAGCTCTGTGGTTAAGAACTCATACCGTGGGTTAGAGTTTGCTTCTCAGCATCCCTGTGGGATGGCTTACAACCTTCAGCCTCACGAGTTTTGATGCTTGCCCTCTTCTGGGCTCAGCAGTCCCTACACTCATGTGTGCACACTCCTACACAGACATACACACATAACTGAAAATAAAATAAGGGCTAGGTGTAGTGGCACACACTTTAATCCTAGCACTCTGCTAGGCACAGGCAGAGCTCTGTGGGTTTGAGACCAGCTTGATCTCCATAGTGACTTCTGGGACAACCAGAGCTGTATAGAAAAACCATGTCTCAAAAACAATCTTAAAAAGTATGAAAGCAAGTTAGTATTGTCTCCATTATAAGTGCATGTCATAGGTGAAGGGAGATCCCATGGCTTTGTTCAGTCCTTGGTCATAGAAATTTAACACATCTGATATGTACGACCAGACAGTGGTGGAGAACACTGTTGGTTTCCAATTCCTATAAAGCATTTCATTTTTCTTGGGCTTCCTTTTTTCATTCTGTTGAGGCTATAAGTAAGAAACTCTGTGTTTCATATGTTAGTTGACAAACTATTATGGTAAATATTTAGGATGTCCTAGGCACAAGAAACTAGTTGGAGAAATTCTCTCACTAATTTTGCAAAGTGCATTCTGGTCCTACCCTCATTTTAAGTATAAAGGAATTAGAGTTGGAGGGGTTAAATAATGTGTGTAGGAAATGATAGTCCTCTGGCTCTGGAACCTCCTCCATCCATGACAACAGAGCCTCCATTCATGGAGACTGAAGCAGTTCTACAAGTGTTCAGAAAGTGGGCTTGTTAAGGAACCATTCTCATTCAGTCTGGTCTCATGCATCCCTCCCCAGAATTCAGTGAGGTTCTCCAGGATGGATGTTCATAAAAGCTGTGCTGCAGGATTACTTACCACCGGCTTGAACCTTAGCTTCACACCTTTGAGTGGAACCCTCTGAGGCTTCTGGAGAACACCTTTTTTTCCCACAAGTAGAAGAGGGGAGTCTTCCCTAGAGCCTAAGGTGGCTGCGTGGCTTGCTTCCGCCCCTTTCGGAACTAGACTCTTCTTCATCCTTCTATCGGTGGGGAACGAGCATTTGTAAAGAAATAAGTCAGGCAGGAAAATAATGGGACAAGCATATGCCCTGCTACTAGAGCCACCTGGAGATGGACTCGTCTGAAGAACATTTGCATACAGCTCAGTTTGCGTTGTTTATTTAAAACATTAATATTCACATCGTTTCTGCTTTTGGTGTCACAGTAGAATGGAGAACAATGCTGGGTTTGTAAGAGGTTTCAATAAATTTTTATAGAAACGAACTCGGGATTCTATAACTGGAGAAACGCAGTAAAGGCTATGCATAATGTTCATTGAAGCCATTAATAGGATTTTCTGAACCATTCCAAATGCTCATAATTAGGTAGTGTCTATGTAAATTGTGGTTTACTCCTGTAGCAGAATGTTTTGCAGTCATTAAAATAGTTTTTCACAAATAATTTTTAATGGGGTAAGAATTTTTAATGATAGAATATTAAGTGAAAGGCAGGATGCAAGATTATTATGTAAAGTATTCTTGGCTATGTAAAAATAGGCATTAATAGTTATTAAGAAAGAATAAAGATTGCACATGCTTCCCTAGGATATATTGTCAAGGGACAAGGTAATGAGCAGAATAGGACTCGTAGAATGATGCTATTTCCTCTGTCTGTCTGTCTTTGTGTGTGTGCCTGTACAAGTGGGTGTGTGTGTGTGGACACATGTGCATGTACATGTAGTTGTTTTCTGGAAGATCATACAATAATTGTTATTCTGGTATAGAGTGAACGAATGACTACTTTTGTAATTATTTATATTTTAGATTTTAAAAGTGTCCTTATAATTTCTTCTCTGTAACGACAGTTCCCATGTTTGTAACTGTCTGTATCTACTCACTTGCCTTTCTACCATCCCCTGTATACCTGCCTACTCGCCTACTTCTTTTATGCGTCTGCCTAAACTATATCATTTATCTGTAATGTGAATCTGAGTGAGCCTGTAGGTAACATTTTTTTTTTTATTTTGACTTTCTAGATGTTTTACAAACATCAAACAAGATTTGGAAGAGGCAGAAATTGTGGAATGTGGTCAGGGGCAGAATGTTAAGAGTCTCCGCCCTGATCTTATTGACATCTCTAGGAGTCCACTTATGTGTAACTAGAGGTTTGATTTCTCAGAATGACCTTGTCCTGAGAGTACCATGGTGGCTATGCTTGCTCAGTCCCTCTCTCCATAGCATCCTGTTGATGATCTTACATTGCATTTTCTTAAACAGTGTGTCAGTCTGTTTAGTATTTCTTTTAAGATTTATTTTTATTTTTTAATTATGAGTATGTCTGTATATTTGTGTATGTACATATATATGAGTGCACATGCCCATGGAGGCTAGGGCAGTATGTCCCCTCTGAGCTGCAGTTTCAGACAGTTGTAACCTGATGTGGTTTCTATGAGCCATGCTTGGATCCTCTGCAAGACCAGTATGTGCCCTTCACTGCTGAAGCCATGGCTTCAGCCCTTCTTGTTTCCTCTGTGTTTCTTCTCCTGGGCTACAGGATCCCATCAAGGATCACCTCCACTTGTCCACCATATTGAAAGACCTGCTGCTGAGTAGTGGCTCAATAAACACTTCTTGTTACCAAAGAAATAATTTACCAGTTATGACTCTTGGTTTCCAGAATCAGTGGCAAAATTCTGTACATAAAGAGCAGAAATTGACACAGCAGCTTTGTGCATGATGGCCACACATGTTCCCATAGTAGGACAGCTAGGGTAGTGGCAGTAAAAGAGTGGGTCACATCTTAGGAAAAGGGGGAAGATATGTTAGGACAGCCCCGTGATTCTTGTTGCCATAGTGGCAAGTGTCAGTCCGTTAGATGTGGGGTGAGGGTTCCTCTGTTATCACACCTGCTGAAAAGCAAGGCTGGAAATGGGTTGCCAGCTGTTGTTCTTGACCCTGGCACAAACACATGCTTCTCTTGCATTTGAGCTGAAAAATTGAAATGATAGCAAGGGATTTGGATAACTGTTTTCTGTTTTTTATTTTTGATATGGCTGAATTAAGAACTGGCTGTGTGTCTCTTCTAGACAGGCCACCTCATTTTGTTATCTGCGGAGGGAGGACATCAAGTGGATAATCTGTTATGATTTGGGTGTGAGCTATCTCTCTGAAAGGCTCATGTATTCAAAGCTTGGCTCTTAGCTTACTAATGAGTGGTGACAGGCCTTGATACCTAACTGTATCAATCTTTAAAGGAGTTTGTAGTTTAATGGGATATTATGGGATGGTTGTAGGAAGTAGTTTACTAAAAGATGTGACTCAGAAGGGAACTACTTGCCCCAGGTCCTGATCTCTCTCTCTCCATTTCTTTGCTACCTGGATGTCTTGAGATGAGTAGCTTTTCCTTGCCATGTGCTTCTGTCACCATTTCTAACGTCAGCAGGTCTAGAATGATAGAGTGAGCTGACCACAGACAGAAACCTCAGAAAGCATGAACTTGAACAAATCTATTCTCCTTGATACTTTTCCTCTTAGATATTTGTCATGGGAACAAAAATGTGATCAGTGGTCTCTGGGGAGCCTCAGTGAATGGTGCAGAGTGACATGTGAAATGGGAGCCTGGCTAGCAAAACCCTTGGATGTGATTTCTAGTTCCTGTCAATGGAGGCCCAACTTATGGGATGGCAGGAGATAAATGAAATCAAGCTATGATATGAGAAAAATCCCTCTTACCACATTTCCACAGAGAAGTGTCCAATTCTTCAAGGACAGCAATGGAGGAGTTGACATGAGTCAAGTCTGGCTTCCTCATCTACTCTATGGGTTGCCTTTGTAAATTTCTCAACCTTGGCTTCCTTTTCTGTACAATGAGATGATGATAATGTTTATACCACATATAAACATTCTATGAGGAGTCAATAAGAGAACTCAGAAGCAATACCCAGAATGCTACCTGGCTCTTAGTCACCGGACACCAGAGTCACCAGCTTTGATAACTGAATGTAGTAACCAGTGTGCCGAGTTGGCATTGGTTCTCCATAGCCTTCATAATGGGCTTTCGAGAAGCACTGACAAGTCTTTAGGGAATGACTCTCATGCCAGTGTGCTTCCCTCCATACAGACCAGGACACCTGTGATTGTCTTTTAAAAGCTCAAATGAAGTAAAAGTCTAGAACTCAAGGATGTCTATGTAGTTACATCTTCACCCTGAGTGTCTTCCAACTACAACTTCTGTAGGCTCCTAACCCTTCTGAGTTTATCAATTCTTCCCAAGTTCTGAGGTTCACCTTTGTTGCTTGTCTGCGGAGGTAGCCACGGGTGGATGGAAACAGAGGTCTGTCTGATTCCAGAGCCCTTGAGGTTCATTTACCACTAGGCTGAGCAGCCTTCTCTGACTCCTGATTGTACCTTCTCTGAGCTATACCCAAAGGTTGCTGTGAACCCCCCTCTCCTCCCCTGTAGCAGGCTCGTGGGTTCCAGTGTCTGGGAGCATCTGCATTCCACGGGTTTCTTAGTGCCTACCTTCCATCTCTTTTAGTTTTAGCTGAGAATCACATGATGGGTCTTGAGTCCTACCCTCCAATGGTTCCAGAGGAGAGAAGATGACCCTTAGCATAGGCCAGCTGATCACAGAGCATGGGAAAATTATCAACAAAAGACATGACAGTGTTTTTCTCCCTCAAGAACTGTTTAGTCAGGGCTGAATTTTCCTACATGCAGAGCACATTTTTTGTTGTTGTTGTTGTTAATCTGTTATTGGTGGCAGCATTGAGAGAGGAGACAGCGCTGCATTATCTACACCAAACAATTCATCAAACAAAACCAGGGGATCTGAGATAGTGCCTAACAAAGCAAAGTCAACACTGGTCTCTCTGTCATGGGTCACGCACACCAACTGTCCCTTTGATAGGTAGGAGAGGTTATCTTAATGTGCTCTGGGCTAACAGGCACCTCATTCTTTCCCAAGCCCTTCCTGTCCCTGCTGACCTGTGGGGCTCTGTTTGGGACAGTGGGAACGAGATGGATGTCAAGGACAAGCAGAGTCTGGGGAAGCACTGAAGGCAGAGGCTTCCTCCACTCTTGCAAACTCCTTGAGAACTGTTGGAAGCCATTCCGCTTAGAATCTGAAAGCTGATGAGTGGCAGAGAGTGTTCTCTGAGCACTTTCCGAATGTTGTGCATCTAGCTAAAAGCTAGCATAACCTGCTTCGTCTGGCCTTTCTGACCAGGAGTCAAGTGCTTTTGTTATCCTTTTGTGACACACACATACATTCATATAATCACACACATATGAACACATATATACATACATATGCACACAAACATACATATACACATAACACACACACACACAATGCACACATATGTCACACAGAAGTCCTAATGCCCTTTTTCTCTCCCCATGAGTCTCCCACATGAGTGAATGAACTTAGTGTTCTTCCTTCAAGCAGCCAGAAGAACCATTGAGATGAAATCTTTTGTCTTGATTCAGATCTCTCAAAATGACATTTGTTCTGAGTATCATGTCATCACAGATCCACTCCAGAAATCTGGGACAATATAACAAGATAAAATGAAAATATAGGGGTTTATTCTGTCACCAACAAAGATTTGACACTTGTCTATGTTTTTAACATTAAGATCGTGGCCGTTTAGTATACCTGAAAGGGCATAGTTTATAATGCATACATATATACACAGATATGTGTGTATAACACACACATTACATTCAACTGAATCATATCAGCAATGATTTTTATTCTAACATCTACTTTAGAAGGCTTAAAATTAGTTAGGAGTGGTGGTATGAGCTTGCTTTTAATCCCAGCACTGAGGAGGCAGAGGTAGCTGGACCTCTGAGTTCAAGGCCAGCCTGGTCTACAGAGCTGGATTCCAGGACAGCCAGGGTTACACAGAGAAACCTTGCCTCAAAAAAACAAAACAACAGTTTAAATTGTGTGTGTGTGTGTGTGTGTGTGTGTGTCTGTCTGTCTGTCTGTCTGTCTGTATCTGTCTATTTGCCTCTCTGTCTGTGCACATAATGCAGATACTTGTGAAAGCCAAAAGAGGTCATTGGATTGGATGTCCTGGAACTGGAATTACCTTCAGTTACCATCCTCTGGCCTTGAGTCCTCTGAAACGGCAGAATTCTCTTTTAACCAATGAGTTTTCTTCTCAGCCCCTCTAGCATCCATGTTAGTAGTCCAGTTTTGAAAGCATTCTGAGGCATCCTATAGTTTCTTGGTGTGTTAACTAATCGATGATGGTTTCTGTTGGCGCAGGTGTCAGGCTTCCAACAAGAGAAGCACTGGTTTGGTGTTCCTGCAAGTACCAACCATTCTGGTGCAGATTTTATTTCTAGCAAAAGAGATATTGGGAAAAGCTGTGGATGAAGTGGTCAAAGAATTATTTGATTTTCAATTTTATTTTTAATCAAGGTCATATACAGTTTAGTCATATTATGATAATACTTAAAGTAAGTATGGCCCTAAGGTTTTTATATGAGTTTTTTCCCTTTAATTATCCCATATCCTTCTAGATGAGTTCCAGAAATATTTTTATTTGTACAAAGAAATTGTGGCTTACAAAAGCCAATGGACTTACTGAAGTCTAAAGCCTATTAATGATATTTATCTTTCTGTTACAGAAATTGTTTTCTCATCCAGTCTGCTGTGCTCTCAGTTCATGTGGATATAGATATTATACCTATACACTGGTTTACAGAGAACTGTCTTAAACCATATGATTCTGAAGTATAATATTAATTGATTTGTACTTGATTTATGAATTTATTCTTGGTCCACATGTTGGAAAAATTTCAACATCACTATTTTTAATAATATTAATTTGTTATGTTTTAGCGCAAATTATTTCACTCTTGACTCACCTCATCCAAAATTACAAGGCTGTCCCCAGGACATGGTTGGTTTCTGCTCTGGTTTCACTGTGAAAAGTCAGTGAATGCCTAAGGGTTGGCTCAGTAGGTAAAAACTTCACAGTGCAAGTGTGCAGAACTGTGTCTGGACTCCCAGAGTGAATGTATTGGCTGGCATGTGTCTGTAATTACAGAGAGCCCATGGTGAGATGGGAGGCAGAGACAGGAAAATCCTCTGAAGATTGAGGGCCAGCGAGTTGAGCCAAAGCAGAGGTACACAGCAAAAAGACTTCATCTCAAACAAGGTGGAATGCAGAGACTGACACCCATAATTGTCTTCTGACTTCCACATGCATGCCAGGGCATCTACACCCATGCACTCATGGACGTCACACATGCACACATGTATGCATGCATGCAGCAATCAGAGTAAGTATGGCTGAGGATGCCTTGATTCTTGTCCTTTCTGTAAGCTAGCACTGATTGCAGGTCCCTTGAGGTTATCTATGTGTAGAAGTGTTGTGTGCAATGTGACAGACTGACCCGTGTTGACACCTGTGTGCACTGTGACAGACTGACTCATGCTGACACCTGTGTGCACTATGACAGTCTGACCTGTACTGACACTTGCTATCTCCATTAGTTAGTTTTTCTCGTCTAAACTCCTGTCTCTGTTCAGTGGGCAGTGGGCTTTAGGGTATGTTGATGTCACAGAGAGGAAGGAAGCATGGGACACAGCTCAATTTGGGGGTCCTGTTTATGAGCTTGGGACCATGTTCCTCTGAGCTGCTGGCTCTGTTTCCCCAGGAGCTTGGCTAATTTACTTATTAAAATAAATTTGCTCACCCTGCAGAAGATGGCAGTTCAATCACCCCGTTTTTAGGCTATGTCTATTAGGTGATTCGAAGGCTGGGTTGTAGCATAATAAGCCCAATTAAAAGGAAAAACACAGCAAAAATCCAAGGCACATCCTCTACCCTCCAAATGGGGCTCACGGCCCTCTGAGGACTTGCGAATCCCTCTCCTGCACTCAAGGCGGCTCCTTGGAGCTAATTGAACACTTTTAAAGCTCTCACTGACCTCATGATGGCACAGAGAGAAGGTGGGATGGGGTCAGGGGAGGCTAGTTCCTAGGACTTAGGTCCAAGGTCCAGAGGATCCAAAGTACACCTTAAAATGGCTGCAGGGATCCAGGGAAGGGGATGTTCCTTTTAGGAGGCTTCGCAGTCTCCACGGTAAGGAGCTCAGGTCACTGCTCTTGGACAGGTGGGCATGGGCACTCTCTTGAGACAGGAGATAGCACCTGAGCATGTCACAGAAGCACTTCTGATGGCCAGTGAACACTATCCCTAGCCAGTGTCTACTGCTATTTTTGTTACTTTAAACATCTAGTTTTTACTGGTGTACATAACATGGGGGCTGGAACACAGGTGGTAGTAAAGAGTACGTCTGGCTCTTGGAATGCTGGGAAATTTAGGACCACATTTATAGTTATCAAGGCAGACATTTCCTTCCTTTTCTTTTCTTTTCTTTTTTCTTTTCTCTTCTTTCATATTCTTTTCCTTTTAAAAGATTTCTTTTTACAAAGAATACTAATATTAAAACCCAAAATTACAGATCCCTTACTCAGGAAGTCTGAAAGTTCTAGAAGGTTGGTTTAAAAAAAAATAAAAAAAGCTTGTTGTGGCCAGGGGCAGCATCAGAAAGATGGTTGCCTATGGAGAGAGCACTGGTTGAGAGTCTAAGCCCCTGAGTTCTCCACTTGGCTCAGCCGTCCATCTGGGGGTTTGTTGGATGATGTTTTGCCTCTGGTGGCTTGACTTCAGTCACTCTTCCAGTGGAATTAAACAACTTTCCCAACTCTCAAGAAGGCTTGAGAATGCTCTTTAAAAATCGTGTGTCTAGGAAGCACGCTCCTCACTCCCTAGCGCCTTGTAAACCAGACTGGGAGGACTACGAGAGCTACGGAAGGGGAAGGGGCATACTGGAAAGACCACACAGTGGTTTGGCTGCTCTTCCAGAGGACCTGGATTCAAGTTCCAGCACCTACAAGGTGGCTCACAACTGTATATAACTCCAGTTCCAGGGATCTGGCATCCTCACACAGACATGCGTGCAGGCAAAATACTAATGCACACGAGATGAGTATAAATAAATCATTTAAAAATGATTCATTGATAGTATTCATTCTTAACTACTCTTTTCTTGATATTTTCATCTGTGGAGAACTATTTTTTAATTTAAAAAAAATTTTTTTTAACTTGTATCAGTCATTTTCCTGTACACCTGTGTGTGCCCTGCTTGTGTAATGCCTACCATGGCCAGAAGAGGGCGACAGATCTTCCTGAAACTGGTATTTGGGATGGTTTTGAGTAGCCACGTGGACTGCTCAAACTGAGCCTGGGCCCTCTGAAAGAGCAACAAGCATTCTTAACCGCTGTCTTGCCAGTCCCCAAGAGTTATTATTTAATGTCTGGAAAATGGCCAAAGTTTATTTAAAGTGTTTTACAAGCAGGGCGGGGAATGAAGCTCAGTGGGAGAGTACTTGACAATCCTGTACAAGGTCCTGGGTTCAGCGGCCAGTGCTGCAAAAAGAAACAAAACAAGCCCAGAGAACAGAGAACACTCCTCAGATGACAACTCTAAAGCCACACATGGCGTGTACAGAGAGGGGGCTTTTTCTCAGCGGTGCACTGGACTTAACAAAACAGTTTAGTGTCTCCAAGCTAAAAAGAAACCAAACCAAGTAAAAACTTCGGAGATACATTGAGTCTATCCACCCCCAAACCATGACTTCTGTTTGCAAGTGTTCTTTGGAAGAGTACAGTGACTTTTACCTTTCCTTCAGGTCTGCCTTGCTCCACACAAAGGGTGTAAGTCTGTGCTGGGGCTTGGCTGTCCCTTGTCCCTAGTGGATCATTCCATCGTGGGAGCTCTCTGTCCTCACTCATGGCCTTTAGTAAAGACCTTACTGATAAATTCATTCCTTAATCCTTTTCCTCACATGCAACTTTCAAAGTCCCTTAGAAAATTATCACCGAAAACACAATCGTAGAGAATTTCGAAATTGAAAGATGGGCCAAAAAAGTCATATCAAAATTACCCAGAAGCCAGAAACCTAGGGACGGCCACTATTTACCCATTGCATTTTGATTTATTGACTTATTTGTACACAAATGCATTTTATGTTGACCATGCCCACTCTCACTCCCTACCTCCTCCATAGGGGTCCCTCTTCTCATGTTTGCCTATACACATGGTCCACCACAGCATGGACCACAGAAATATATGTCCCTTGCATTTATGGAAGTGGGGGAGAGTGAGGCGCAAACAGACTGAGAGGAGGCTCAAGGGGCAGGCGCCAGACACACAGAGCATTGAAGATCTTGCTAGGTGATTTGAAACTTTATTGAGAGCACAATGAGAAAAGAAGACAGGATTTATGAAGGTCAAGGGAAGGTCATGTTTGTGTTTTACAAAGACTACTGAAGTTATGGCAGGAGGCACTTTGTGCTCACTCTTAGCTGCCCATCTTCTGTTGTTCCTGTTTGGAATGTTTGTTTTCCTCCCGTGGAGTGCTGTGTCTTGTCTTCCTTCTTATATACCCCCGATGCTCAGGTCCAAGTCCATAGACTCCCCTCCCCTCTTCAACCAGTTTGAAACACTCAACTATTCAGACCTTCTCCACATCCCTCTCCTCCCAAAGCATCCCTTAGACCCGCAGGCTGCTCCTTCCCTGTTGGTTCCTGGAAGGCAGCATGCAGTCACACAGTCAGGCTACTTCTGTGGAGTGGCATGCGTATCTTTCCCTTTGCTTTTCCATGTGTGCTACTTGATTCGCTTCTTGAAGAAACTTACCAGACCTCACACACACATGACTAAGTACCTGACCCTATTGCTCTTCTCAGGGTATTAGCTTCTGAAGGACTTCAAATTGAGGCAGAAGTGGAGAGAACCCAGAAGCTGTGCACCACCTCTCAACCCACACCGCGGTTGGATCCTGTTTCCTTTGCTCTAACATTTACTCTGTCCTACTCCAGACACTTCCTGTGGGCAGCTGCATTGAGAATGATAAGCTACATTAACATAAAGGATGGAGATAAGGGTTCTTTGAGGGAGTTTAGGCTCACATTTGTCTATGTGTGTCCTGTTGTGTACACACACACATACACAAACACACACACACACACACACACGAATGGATAGGGAGGTCTGAGTGAGTTACTTTTCTGTTGCTGTGATAGAATGCAATGGCCAAAGCAATTTATGGAAGAAAGAGTTTATTTTGGCCTAGGTAAGGCTCCAGAGGGGTGTCAGTCATGGTGTAGAGGCATGACAGGGAGGGATGGGCAGAGCTGCACACACAGGAAGTTGATAGCTCATATCTTCAAGCTCAAGCCTGAAGCAGAAAGAGAGACATGGAGAGAGAGACACAGAGGGAGCGAGACAGAAGGAGAGACACACACAGAGAAAGAGACACATACATACACATACACACACAGAGACACACACAGAGACACACACACACACACACACAGACACACACAGACACACACACACACACAGACACACACACAGAGACATACACCCACAGAATGAGAAAGCACAAATGTAGGAATTGGGATAAGACTACAAACAAGCTGGTTCCAGTGTTGCACTTCCTCCAGCATGGCTTCGCCTCCCGAAGGTCTCACAGCCTTCCTAAATAGCACCACTGACTGAGAACAAGTCTTTAAATGCCCAAGGCCAGAGGTCAGCTTTGGGTGTTATGACTTAGGAACCAGGCACTGTGGTTTTGGAGGCAGAGTCTAACATTGGCCTGGAGCTTGCTAATTCTAGATGGGCTGCTCAGCGAGTCCCAGGGATCCACCTGTCTCCACCTGGAATTACAGATGCATGCTGCCTTCGCTACCTCATGTTCCATGAGTTCTGGAGTTTGAACCTAGAACCTCACCCTAGGTGGTCACACTTAACTCACTGTTGTCTCTCCCTGGCTCTGACATTTTCAATGACCAGAGAAGAGTGATTTCCATAGACAGCAGTTTGAAGGAGATGCCTCTTTCAATAGCCTTCGGCATTTGAATATTTGATCTCCAGTTGTTGGGCACTGTTTGGGCAGGCCTTAGAGTCATGTCCTTGTTGGAGGAACTGTGTCACTGAAGGTGGGTTTTGAGAGTTTACATTAGTGATTCTCAACTTTCCTAAGCTTGCGACCCTTTAATACAGTTTCTCATGTTATGATGACCCCACTCAACCATAAAACTGTCTCACCACTTATTCATAACTAATTTTGCTACTGTTATGAATCATAAATACCTGATATGCAGGATATCTGTTATGTGACGCCCCGGTTGAGAACCCCTGGTTTGAGACCTTGTGCTATTCTGAGTTCATTCTCTTGGCTTCCTTGCTTGTGGTTTAAGATGTGAGCCATCTTCTTGCTGGGCCAGCCTCCATGCCTGTCTGCTGCCCCACTCCCATGCTTGTGATGTGGATGGACTCTTTTTTTTTTTTTTTTCATTTTTTTTTTTTACAATATCTCCTTTCCCAGGTTCCCCTCCAAAAATAAAAAAATTAAAAAAAATTAAAAAAACCCCAAAACTAAAACAATCCCCTGTTCCTTCCCCCTTTCCCCCTGCTCACCATCCCTTCCCCTCCTGCTTACTGGCTCTGGCATTCCCCTACACTGGAGCATAGAACCTTCACAGGGCCAAGGTCCTCTCCTCCCATTGATGACCCACTTGGCCATCTACATGCTGCTGGAGCCATGAGTCCCACCTTGTGTACTCTTTGGTTGGTGGTTTAGTCCCTGGGAGCTCTGAGGGTACTAGTTAGTTCATATTGCTGTTCATCCTAAGGGGCTGCAAACCTTTCATCTCCTTGGGTCTTTTCTCTAGCTCCTTCATTGGGGACCCTGGATTGTCCAATGGATGGCTGTGAGCCTCTATTTCTGAATTAGTCGGGTACTGACAGATCCTCTCAGGAGACAGCTGTCATCCAGCACTTTCTGGCATCCACAATAGTGTCTAGATTTTATGATTGAATATGGGAAGGATTCCCAGGTGGAGCAGTCTCTGAATTGTCCTTCCTTCAGTCTCTGTTCCATAGTTAGTCTCTACAACTCCTTCCGTGGGTATTTTGTTCCCCCTTTAAGAAGGAGCGAAGCGTCCACACTTTGGTCTTCCTTCTTCTTGAGTTCCTTATGGTTTGTGGTTTGTACTTTGTGTGTGAACTCTTATCCTTCTGGAACCCTAAGCCTCAAACAAAGCCTTGCTTCTTTCTATAACTTGTCTTGGTCATAATGTTTTGTCCTAGCAGCAGAAAATCAACTGGATTCAGACATCCTTCCACACATTCATAAAGGCTGTCAGAAGCCAGCTCTTACATTGAGTATATGGGGTCCATACCAAGGTGTGTGAGCTACATTATAACTCACAGAAAGCATTTTTTCCTCATAAAACCTCAATCTGTAGTCTGTACAATTTGCAATTGCATTTTAAAGGGAGATTAAGCTGTCCCTTTCAAGATGGTATCTTAGCTAAGAAGGACATAGCAACCAGTGACTCTCTCATCTCTCAGCAAGTTTTGATGCAGAAGACAACATGAGAAGTCAAGGCTTGAGCAGCAAGCAGGAGTCCTGTGCTCAAAATGACAGGGTTTTATGTTTTTTCCATCTGTGCTGCATAATGAAATGATAATGATACCACACGGTACAATTTTATGAAGCAATTCTCCAATTCCCAAGTGGAAGAACTGTAAACCCGACGGCCAAGTCATTTATCCCAACGAGGCGTCCGATTATTGCAGGAGAAAGTGGGGATTGTTATAATTATTTGTTTCAGGAACTCAAATAGGTCTAAGATGTTCTTTGTGGATTCTTAGCCTGAGTAGGGAACCTGGAGCTTTGAGTCCAGGATGAAGAGGGAAAGCCAGTGGAAAAGGGTGGGATGTGGCTGCATCTAGGCAGGATGACCTCGCTGAGAGAGAGAATTGAAGAAAAATAGCAGACTACAGTTCTTTAGAGCTGGGAGGCTGGAATTGCCCAGTGGGAGTGTGAGAATTTAGTCCAGATATAATTGAAGAAAAGCAGCAGACTATAGTTCTTTAGAAGGCTGGAGACTATTTTTAAGGAAAAGAAGGGAAGGAAGAAGAAAATAGCTTTTAGGTTCTAAGAACATGCCAATATGTTAATGGATCTTACCTAACACTTGCAGAAACGCGGCACAGCAAGGACTGTCCTATCTATTCTGCAAGGAAAGAGAGGCACAGAGGGATTAAGTCATTTGCTCAGGACTGTAGAGTGCCTGCACAGATTGCCAAGCCACCCTGGGCTATCTCCCCATGAGAACTACAAGGAAGAGCCTCCCATGAAACCTGACCTGGTACGGGATAGAGGGTTCCCAGGGCCCACTTACTGATTCTTGATTACAAAATGTTCTTTTATTCTGGGCAGTAAAGAGAAATGTTGAGCACTTTCCCCTCTAATGGACTCTTTGGAGCCAGGAAGGCAGCCTCCCATTTTTTCACAGAGCCCAGATCCATCCTACCTTAATTTAATTTTCTCCTAAGAAGCACACCTTCTTAGTTTGCTAGCCACCCCGTGCAGCCACCTGGCCTATTTCCAGGCGTGTGGTATGAGAACAATACACACCGCCCAGGGAATACACGAGCAGTCCGTATCTCCGCCCAGGGGAATAATATTCCAATGCATTGTCCACAGAGGCTCAGTCTAGTTAGCTTTTTTTTTGTCCAGATTTCTAGAACACCTATTACTTGTGACATTTCTGTTGTGGACTCATACACCACAGTGTCACTATTAGTGACTTTTCTGTGGCTGTGATAGAATATCACCAAAAGCGACACATGGAAGAAAGAGTTTGTCCAGGAAGGAAGTGGAATCATCACATTTCATTTCACAGGAAGCTGAGAGAACAAACTGTAATTGGGGTGGGGCTATAAGCTCTCAAAGGCTACCTCACAGAGACATACTGTCTTCAGTAAGGCTGTACCTCCTATTGATTTCATAACACCCTGAAACAGTACCACCCATTGGGAACCAAGTATTCAAATACATAACCTTAGGAGGGACATTTTTCACTTAAGCCATCACAAAACTTTTAAACAATGTATCTTTCTCTCTATCATATGCCCATATGTGTGTGGCTTCCTTCAGAGGCCATAGGAGGGCATCAGATCTCCTGGAGCTGGAATTACAGGTGGTTGTGAGCTGTCTGAAAGAGGTTCTGGGATCAGAGTTTGGGTCTTCTCCAAGAGCAGCAAGCACTGTGTAGCCACATCTCTCAAGCCCCATGCATTTATAACCTTTGCTTAGTATGGTATGTGAGTGTGTGTCTTTCATTTTAGAAAAAAGCATTGTAAATATGTGGTCTGCATCTTAAATACACACACTCCATTAGAACATGTTCAGAGAATATTAAGGGATGGAAAGAGTCTAAATGGATTTGGAGAAGCCCCAGACACAATGGGATTAAATGTGGGCTTCTGAGGGGACAGAGCTGTTAGAAACATGTCTACAGCACCTTATAGACTTGAGAAAAATGACACCCCTGAATAACTTCTTCCTCATCCTTCTGAGTGATCCTTCTGAATATCTGTAAACTGTGGGCAATGAAGGGCGGCTGCTTGGCTGCTTGGCATGAAGGTTAAATGAGACAAAACACTGCCAGAATAGGACAGCGCTTGGCCTATGGTTGAGGCTCCCGTAAGTGCCAAGGCAAGGCAAAAGAGAATGTAGATAGTGAGGAGGCTGACCTCAATTTTCTTACAGTAGAGGGGAGTGTAAAAGAGGAGGGATGAATGCAGGGCATTCGTAAACTTCATCCAACAGCGATAACCCCTGTAAACTTCATCCAACAGCGATAACCCCTGAAGGCACCGATCACTTGTAGAAGCCAAGTGGCTTTACACATGGTGTGGTCGTTCTCATCACTGTCTTCCCATAACTTTGAGAGGCTGTTAGTGCCTCTGTCTTGCATCCTTCTCTGGTGATGAGAAGTCTGGCCCATAACTGATGTATTTCTTCCATTCACAGAGACACTTGAACTGATCCAACCTCACAGTGTTCAAGAATAACCCCAAACCCCAACCTCCAACTAACCCAAGAATACTAGGCAGGGAAAGAGCCAAAATGTGAGCAATGGTGGGTGCCTTCTGTGGGCTGTACATTTATTGAGATTGTACTTTGCTGCATTATGCAAACAAACTTGGCAGTGAAGAACTATTTCGGACTGAGGGTGTACTACCACGTGCCTAACATACACAAGGCCTGGGTTAGGTCCTCAGACACCACCCAAACCACCTTCAGTGTGCACACGTTATCCTGGCACTCAGAAGTTAGAGGCCGTTAGAAGTTCAAACCTTCTCCCATACCCCCAGGCTACATGAGACTCGGTCTCAAAAAACAAACAAACAAGCAACTTAATTCTAGGTAAGTGCTATAAAGAGAAAAATAAGGTTAGGATAAAGGGTGTATCAAGTGGTTAAAAGGATGTTGTAGGTAACATGATCAGAGGAGGTTTTTCTACAACGTGGCCTTAAGGCAGAGACAGGAAGTACTTATGGTCTGTGAGTCATACCAATATCTCGAGGAAAGACATCTGAGACAGGAGACAGAAAAATCCCCTGGGTGCTCCCATGGCTGCTGTAGGCAAGGTGGTACAAGAAGTCAGTCCTCATGAACTGGCTTGGCAGAGGAAGGGAAGGGAGCTGGTCATATGGAATGTTGTAGGCAATGTTGACCTTAGGCAAGCTCTGGAGGGTTTTAATCCCTGAAAGCACAACTCTCTTAGCAGACTCACAGTTCTGTACTCTTTGTAACCATGTTGCTTTGTGCTCCCTGAAAACTCCTGGATACAGCGGTCAGCCCCAGAGGGCTCTTTCTCCATTCTTTTGCTTTGTCCTCAAAAACTAAAGGTTATCTTGATCCAGAGGCTATGATGGTTTCATTGATGGCCGTGTTGCGGCTGAAGATCACGGAAACAGCCTCAGAGTGGGGGGAAGGTTTTCGAGTGCAAAGTATAGGGGAAGGGAGAAGCAAGCTAATAGGATAAATTATTACTCTCATATCTCTGATACCAAAAACCTTCTGCTGAGCCAGCCGCTGTACACGTGCTAAATCTCAGCAACCTGGGAGACTGAAATAGGGAGAAGGAGGCGTCACATGAAAATTAACACAATCTGATTGGCCTGCGGGTATCTCTCTCTGTGTGTGTATGTGTGTGTGTGTGTTGTTGGGGAAGAGGGGGTGAGGGGCAGATGTTGTCTTGATTTTTAATCAAAGTGGGAAGACCCTGACTGTAGGAAGTACCCATTTCATAGTTTGGGCCCTGAACTGTATGAGGGTGAGGAAAGCTAGCTGAGGAGAAACCAGGTGGCATGCAAGAATTTATTTATAGTCTCTGCTCTTCGCTGTGGATATGATGTGACTCCTGACTCATGATTTTAATCATGGACTGTAACTTAGAATTATAAGACAAGTAAACCCAAGCTTCCCCTGTGGTACTTTTTGGCAGGGTATTTTTCATTTTACACAAAAATGAAACTTGAACGCTAGGAACCAGAAGCAATTTTGTATAACAAGATGTTTTCTTCCTGAGTATTAACCAGTCATTTTCTTCCTTCTCTTCAGGTGATTCTGAAACTCTTCATCTCTGTCTCTCTGTCTCACTATCTCTCTCTGTCTCTCTTTCTCTCTGTTTCTGTTTCTCTTAATATATATGTATTTGTGTGTGTGTGTATACACATATATATATATATATATATATATACACACACACATATATATATATGGAGAGAGAGAGAGAGAGAGAGAGAGAGAGAGAGAGAGAGAGAGAGAGAGAGAGAGAGAAGAGAGAGACAGGGTCTCTGGCTGTCCTGCAACTCACTCTGTAGATCAGACTTGCCTTGAACTCATACAGATACATCTGCCTCTGCCTCATGAGTTGCTGAGATTAAAGTCATGCACGTGTCACCACATCTGGCTTAAAATTTCTCATATTTTTAAGAAACATTTTATGATAATTAAACTCATTTTAGGTGTTTTTAGGCTGCATTTATCTAGTGGCTAAAGTGTGTGCTATGGTAACGGATCTGTGCATTGACAGTTGGGTGACCTTCAAGCTACAATTACGAAGAGTTTCATTGTTACAAAAGTTTTTAACAAGATTTAATTTAAAAATTTAAATTGTAAATTTGAGATTCCTTTAAATAATTTGAGAACGTTATTGACACTAATTTAACTAACCTCTGTATTTTAAAATATAATGGCTGGTTTGCATATTTTAGAACAAAAATAGCATTTTTTGCAACAATAAAGAGAAATTGTAGGTCTGATTTTGTTCAGTTGTATTAATTAAGACATTTGATGAAAACACATTCAGACATTATGTGCTTTGAATAAAACTAACTTTCAATATTTTAGATCATAATTGTCAGTGTAATATGAATTATGTAAAACCCTTGCCTGGAATAGCATAGTTATTAACTTTGTCAAAATTAAGACTACAAAATTTTTATAGACTGAATGCATAATAATTATGAATATCTACACATTTATTTTATCATTCATTCAAACCTTGCCAGTCCATCCACAGAACACCAAGTGTGAATAATATAACTAAATTATTACATTGCATGGCCTTCGATATTGTGAAAACTTTTAGGCACTTACAGCTATATTTTTATACATCCTGCCAATTAAAAGCCATAATTGGTATTTTTTTTAAAAGTTTGCCACTTACTATGTATTTATCAGGTACACAAAAATATTTTTTTATTGATTTAAGGTTTATTGCATTATGATGAGAAAAGATACATGATTTCAATTTATCTGAATTTTTTAACATTTAAAAACATATTTTAAGTAAATAGAATTAAATCACATTCTTGTTTCCCTTTTTTACCCCAGCTCTTCCCAGAGACCTCCTTCAATACCTACAATACCTTTTTTGTCATATTCTTTAAAATTTATAAAATATTATAACAATGAAAATGAGTATTATAAAAGTTGTTTGATATAAAACAATAATCAATTTAACAGTCTTATGTAGATGCTTGTTTATAGCAATACTGAAAATACATACGTTTTTCTCAATATAAATTTTAAATAACTCCAAACATATTAACTATATATTTTAAAGTAATGCATCACTACTAGTATTTTTTTAATGAACACAAATATATAAAGTCTTTTTGTTTGTTTGTTTTGTATTTAATAGAGCTTAAATGTGGAGAGCCGTTTTCAGCTGCATCCAGAGAGCAAGTGGTCTCATAAACACGCCCTCATTTGGCTAAGCTTGCTGCCATTGGTTGCTTCCACATTTGGTGACCTATCCGCTTTTGCTACATAGCCCATTGGGATTGGCTAAGCTTGGGAGTACTTAATGGCCGAGGGTGGGCCGGAAGGCGGGGCTTAGATGGCAGGAAGGCGGGGCTTAAGTAAAGGCTCCCCAGAGCCAGAAGGAAGGAGAGAAGGCAGGAGAAGCAGGCAGGAGGAGCAGGAGGGAGAAGCAGGAGGGGGAAGACTGTTACAAAGTTCCTGAATAAACTGCTAAAAGGAAGAGCTCCGGTTGCATCTTTCTTGCTGGTTGAGGCGGACGGGACACTTAAAATCTTGGCTCTTGCTATGGTACAAGCCCAAAATAAGAATGAATTTTAGACATTGGATTTATTGTAATAAGGACTAAGCCGGGCGGTGGTGGCACACGCCTTTAATCCTAGCACTTGGGAGGCAGAGGCAGGCGGATTTCTGA
>NW_022196911.1:40746570-40771117 GCF_008632895.1 Mastomys coucha | reverse complement strand
AAAAAAAAAAAAAAAAAAAAGGCTGTACTTCAATGACTCCTCACATCACCAAAGGATTTTACCTCCATCGTAGCTAAGCTGAGAGTTGAGAGTTGATAGTTCTGCTGCGCCAAGGAATTAATTGTAGGTATGGTTTTTGGATACAGACTTCCTGCTATGGTCAAAGCTAATTGACTTGAGTGAGTGACTTTATTCTCAGCCCACAGAGAACAGGTTACATTCATTTATGAAATAGTGTGTGTATTAAGATGGTCTATCCATAACGTCATTCACCAACTGTTTCAATGAACAATGGTTCTGCTTGGAGGGTAGCACAGACATTAGGTGAGGGTCAGAATCTGGTTCAGAAAAGCATTCATCTCAGAGAAAGAGTAACTTATAAAGTCCTCTTCTTCAAAATTGATACAATAGTTACAAACATCAAGCAAAGCATCCAGTCTTACTCTTTGTTGTTCTCTTACAAGTCACCTCCCAAGTTAATTGTCTATGTTTCTTTTTTGCTGTATAAATAATTTTGAAATATGTAAGCTTTTCTGAAAAACATAGTATAGTTTAAAAACATGAAATAATACTACTAATAGAGAATATGAGATAGAAGCATGATTTCAAGACCATTATGTGGTACACAGCAAGACACCGTCACATACAAACAAGCATAAAGTGTATATGGATTGTACAATATTGGACCTATTTCTCCAATTATCAAATTAGAGGGACCATTGGATGACAGTCAACAAATTTCTAATTCCTCATATTTTTGGATTTCCATCAATTGGAATATGTTGGTAATATTAATTTTCATATGAAGATATTAAGAAAAAGTAATTGTCACTTCCTGTTGTTTTTGTTGTAAGAGATGGAATTAGGTTTGTGTGGGTTTGTTGAAAGATTACTTTCTTGCTTCTTCTAGGGTGTAGTTTTGCTCCTTATGTTGATGTTTTCCATCTATTATCCTTTGTAGGGCTGGATTTGTGGAAAGATATTGTGTAAATTTGGTTTCGTCATGAAATATCTTGTTTTCTCCATCTATGGTAATTGAGAGTTTTGCTGGGTATAGTAGCCTGGGCTAGCATTTGTGTTATTGTAGGGTCTATATGACATCTGCCCAGGATCTTCTAGCTTTCATAGTCTCTGGTGAGAAGTCTGGTGTAATTTTGATAGGCCTGCCTTTATATGTTACTTGAACTTTTCCCCTTACTGCTTCTAAAATTCTTTCTTTGTTTAGTGCATTTGGTATTTTGATTATTATCTAACAGGAGGAATTTCTTTTCTGGTCCAGTCTATTTGGAGTTCTGTAGGCTTCTTGTATGTTATGGGCATCTTTTTCATTAAGTTAAGGAAATTTTCTTCTATAATTTTGTTGAAGATATTTACTGACCCCTTACATTGTGAGTTTTCACTCTCTTCTATACCTATTATCCTTAGGTTTGGTCTTCTCATTGCATCCTGGATTTCCTGGATGTTTTGGGTTAGGAACTTTTTGCATTTTGCATTTTCTTTCACTGTTGTGTCAATGTTTTCTATGGAGTCTTCTGCCCCTGAGATTCTCTCTTCTATCTCTCTGTTGGTAATGCTTGCGTCTATGACTCCTGATCTCTTTTCTAGCTTTTCTAACTCCAGGATTGTCTCCCTTTGTGATTTCTTTATTGTTTCTAGTTCCATTTTTAGATCCAGGATGGTTTTATTCATTTCCTTCACCTGTTTGATTGTGTTTTCTTCTAGTTTTTTCAGGGATTTTTGCTTTTCCTTTTTAAGGGCTTCTAGTTATTTATCTGTGTTCTCCTGTATTTCTTTGAGGGAGTTATTTATGTCCTTCTTAAAGTCTTCTATCATCATTATGAGATGATGTGATTTTAGATCTGAATCTTGCTTTTCTAGTGTGGTGGTGTGTCTAGGACTTTCTGTGGTGAGAGAATTGGAATCTGATGATGCCAAATAACCTTGGTTTCTATTGCTTATGTTCTTATGCTTGCCTGCCATCTGGTTATCTCTAGTGCGACCTGCCTTGGCTATATCTGACTGGAGCCTGTCATTCTTGTGATCATGGTTGTGTCAGAACTCCTCAGAGTCAATCTGTCTCTGTGATCCTGTGATTCTGTGACCCTATGGTCCTGGGTGTGTCAGAGTGCCTGGGAGTAGAGCTTCCTCTGGGTTTTATGGGACTTGCTGCTCATAGCACTCACCCAGACATACTGGAAAGAACCATGCTACTGGAGTGGCAGGGTTCTTGTGTTCCTGGGTCTTGCTGGGCCAAGTTATTCCCTGTGTTAGGACAGATGTTGTGTCCTCCTCACCTCTGATCTTATGATCCTGGGTATGTTAGAGTGCCTGGGAGTGGAGTTTCCTCTGGGTGTTGTGGGATTAGCTGTGGAGTTTGCGCCCAAGGTCTGTCTGCTCAGGGAACCAGCCCAGACAGACCAGGGATCTATTATTTTTTAACATCTTATCATAAACTGTTTTTTAATTATAGAAGTCCAGCAGCAATAGTTTCAAAATGAAATGGAAAAAAATGTTGTTTCCATTAGAGAATTGTGTTATTCCCCATAATACCCAATGACCTACTTATAAGTTTTCCTTCATACATTATAAATATGTTTTTAGTTGTTCTAAACTGCTAAAATTTCAACCTACTGAAGTCTAATTTAGCCTCTAACATAATCTTAAATGGTATTAATTTTTGTCCTAGATGTCTTACATAATTAATAAACTATCACAATCAAATTATTTGTAGAAACAGTAAAGAAGATGACTTTTAGAAAAACCTATTTTCTAAAAGCATTGATGAATAATTTTCCTAAATCTGCTATTTTTAAATTTTACCCTATTAATAACTGTATCTAGTTAAGTACTCACAACCTAACTTCTCATCAGTGAAACCCAACTCATCATCTGTCAGTCATGTGTGTGTTTCTTTGACCTAACAATTGAGACAAAGAAATTTGCAACATTAAAACAGATGAAGCTAGTTAGAAATATCTTATCAAGCTACAGAGAAGTTTTAAAGGGAAAGTGTTGGACGAACAAGGTGGTCTCACTTAATTCAAAGCATTTCATTTAGTTCATTTTAACACAATTCAGTTCTTCCTATTTGTTAGACTCACAAAAAGATCTGAGATTACTTCAGGCATTCATATTTAGAGAAGTGTTAGGATATTACCTGCTGCATTTGTTTTCACACTGTATTCTAAGGCAGTGCCAGAGGAACTGAAATATATGTCAGGGATGCTGCACTCTTGAACATGGACATGCTACCTCGTATGGTATCAGTTTCATAGAGTAGGTACCAAATTAGATCTTGATTCTAAACAGAGTATATCAACAAAAATGGTCTGAAATCTCAAGTTGAACTCATTCCCCTAAATTTTGCAGGTGAGGAAGCTGTGACAGACAAGTTTCTCATTGCATAGGTTCCCTTAAGTACTAGTAATGACATATTGATAAGTTGTCAGATGCCATTTAAGCTTATTGAGAAACTAGCTCTTGAAGCAAGTTTGCCACTTTCTCCATCATTTTAGATTCAAGTTGCTTGTCTCTAAGTATTCTCTAAGAGTCCTTATCCAGGAATAGGCTGACCCTAAGCCCAGCTGAGTAACAGGGAGGGAAAAGAACAGCAAAACAGTCCAAGAAGTATACATTCTGTCCTTGAGGATGAGGACAACTGCAAGCCAAACGATTTTCAACAAGGTTACTCATCTCATGATATAACAAATGCCTACAGTGTGAACTAGAAGCTGAAATTTCACCCATGAGAATCTCACCATGGAGAGAAAGCTCAATGAAAACTCCATCTAATTGCCCCAGATTTCCCAGTGAATTTCTGCCAGATGTTTGTAGCCCTAATTCTATTGTGTTATTTTTGTTTGTTTTCTCAGGCTACTCTAGCCAAATTCTGTTAGGGGTTATAAGCTGCCAATTCGAGGATGTTTTTGTTATGTACCTGCTGATGTTTCTGTTCATCTGCTACTTTTTATTTATCCCTTCACTTTTGATTGCTATACACTTAAAAATCTCACTCACTCAAACCTAAAACAGGGCTATCATAGATCAATCTTTGGACAATACACAACAGTATCGTGTGGCAAAATTAGATGTCATACTTCGGTAAAACTTTCTGGGTACCGAAGCAGGTTGAGCCATAAAGTTAAGATCAAAGCCTAGTAAAGGCTATGAAGTTTAAAGTTTGCAGTGATGATAAGGAATTCATTTCTTCTTCCCTCCTTCCTTCACTCTGTCTTCACTACCTTGTTTCTGATTTCCTGATATCAGGTCTCAACTTGTAGCCCAGGAAAATCTCTATTATGAGGTTTTGTTGCCTCAGCATCTTGAATGTTGTAACTGGAACTTCTAGAGTGTCTTGTAGAGATATCATATTTCTGTGCGGTACATTATGGGAAACTTAACAGACTAATTGCATATATTACTAGGCTTATTCCAAGACCTATAAGAGAAAACATAATAAACATAGACAATGAAAATCCAAAGTTTTAGTTTAGTGGGAAAGCAATGGAACTGCCTCCAAATGACAATGACAGTATGGATATAGTGGGTAGAAGGCCATGGTATGAGAAACACAAAAACAAAACATGGAAACCAGGCTAAGAGGAAAGAATGGAGGAGAAAAGCAACCAATTTCATTTAGAGAAAAGTGGTATTTACACTTTAATAATCAGCAAACGTTACATGAATACTAGGCAGGTCCATATCAGCACACAATGCATAAGCAAGTACAATGAGTGCAAATAATCATCATATGATCTAGAAAGTTTATGTCAGAAATTTAATTCAATTCGACTTCCACTTAGTGTCCTTTTCACTGTGTTTGTGCAGATAGAATAATGAATATGAACAGAACAATAGGAAGCCCAAGACCCAAACAATTTGTCTTTCTATATCACTACATGTTAGAGGCATTTTGTATGTAATACCTCCTTAGTGGTCCACTCTCAGTTAAGCATCTATGCCTTGGTTTTTTGCAAGCGGAATGGACTTATCCAGTATATAAAAACACCTACTTCATGTAGTGATGGCCTTCTGCAAAGTATGGATATGTGTCAGTTATAAGATACACTTGGTCTCTACAGAGCAGAGCAATACTGACTCAGGTAGGGAATACTAATACTAGGGCATTAATCTCATTAGGCCAAGTTAATTAATTTCTATACCCCAAGTCAATAAATGTAACATCAACAGTCAAAATTTACTCTACTCAACTTAAATGCTTCATAGAGAAAAGAAACACTGTAGTATATATATATATGTATATATACATACATATATGTGTATATACATATATATATATACATACATATATGTATGTATATATAAATATTTCAAATCCTATCAAAGAAAATGTAATATATTTTTCATAGGTAACAAGCCTCAGGTTTAAAAATACCAGGAAGCAAACTTTCAGAAGATAAAGCAATGGCATTTATTATCTACCTCTATTAATTTACCTGGTCTACCATCAGCCCTGCTTCCCATTCTAATTGACCTGGACCTCTTAGGTAGATGTTTCTATAGCCACAATTTAAATAATTATTTTTATTTCTTCAGGATACCTGTTCTTTCCCTTCACCTCTCAACTAGAAGTTTTTCTTAGAAATATACAGAGGAGATAAATAAAATAAGACCATACCCTCAAAAGCATGAGAAGTGCTACCAGAACTACACTGAGAAATGCAAGTAAGCGTTTTTTAACAGAGAAAAGTAAATGATGTCTCTAGTTCTAGATTTATACGAACCAAAATTTTAAGAGAATATTAAAATGAAATGTTATAGCTAATGAGCATTAGGCAGCAGAGGGAATTCAAACACACACCACAATATACTGGTTTACACATTAAGGAAAGAAACAGAAGGAATATTACAAGCACTCATAGGAACCGAGCTCACTTTAAGTAACTGAAAATAATTGACAAAAGTTATTTATAATTATTGTAACTCTATTTCTCAGTTGGTGAGCATGCCTTGGTGGCCTGTTATGTTTAATGTCAAGTTGATATTTAATACTGATGTAATGACATATTTTGTTAAGATGGAACATAATGGGATTATCTAAAAATTTTCTACAAGTTATAATTCTGTGATTTATCTGAGATAGTTCCTTGAGGCATACTTTCTTCTTAAAGATGTTCCATTTAAATGTGTTCTCTTATGTCACATCTACATGATTTTTCTCTACATATGATTGAAAAAATAGCATTTGTTAGTAAGAATTAATATGATAATCTTTTGATCAGAGGGATGGAGAGACCAATGTACTAGACCTAATTGGTATTTTTTTTTTAAAGTTTGCCACTTACAATGTATTTATCCGGTACACAAAATATTTTAAAAGTAGTTCATTATCTCGACTTTGTAAAACAGGAATAGCTTAGTATCTAGTGTTTGGGTTTCAGTTTGAACTCTGGTCCTGGACCCACTCATATGAACATCGACAGGCTTATAAGCTGTGGATAAGAACTGGGCTGTCTTGTGTATGTGATAGCCAGTCACTGGAGGGTCTTGACATGGATGCAGCGAGTCAGTGTTTGCCACAGGAAGTTTGAGAAAGAGCATTGTTGTGGAAGCTTGTTTGCCATGCTTTACCTGGCGTTCCCCATGTGATCAATAGCAGACTACGGCAAACCAGTTCCAAAAATTTGCCTTGAAATGTTAAAACAGTGAGGGAGACACCATTCAGTGGCTCTCCCTCCTCTTCCTTTCTCCTTACTACAAAACTAAGGGAAAGTGGATTGTCTGCATATATTAAGTGGAGTAAAATCATCTCTAGTTTGCCCCTCCTCAAAGCTGCCCCCAAAGCTATAGGGATGGGTGTAGGAAGTCCATCTCAGCTATTCACTACATTTAGACAACAGAGGAGAACGCTTGAGAAACACTGCTTAGGGAGATGAGGGCTGAGGCCGAGATGTAACTCTGTGAGTAGACTGCTTGCTTGCTTTGGATTCTGTCTTCAGCACGCAAGAGCATGTATACCAGGCACGGTGGCCCATTCATGTCATTCCAGTGGGAGAAGGAGTTAACAGGGTCAACAGTTCAAGGTCATGTTCGTTTGTGTATTGAGTTCAAAGCCAGCCTGGGCTACATGAGAACTTCTTTTAAAAAACAAAGACAGACAATAGAAGGTAGGAACTGGCTGTGAGGGATAGCACTGTTGTAACAGGAAAGGTTTGTGAACCCCAAAAGACCACCCGGGAACCATTTCTCTGATGTAATAGCTTTAGTGTCTCTTTATTACAAGCTTGGGCTTGGGTTCTCCTCCAACCCAATTCTGACACAGCAGGATGGGGAGGGAAGGCAGAGTAGCCCCGAACCCTCATCTGGACAAATGTTTATAGGAAAATAGGAGCAAGTGAGGGGGTGAGTGGGGGTGTCTAGTCTGGCAAGCATCTAATAGAATGACTATAAGCTGACAGGTGGGTGCTCTGAAGCAAGACTATATACAGTCACAAATGGTCTGAAAGTACATCTGAGACAATCAGACTAATCTTTGATTGACAGTTGCTAGGAAGTAGCTAGGGAGTAACTCTGGCCAAGGACAAGCTGTAGGGTCCTTTCTGGTATGTGGGTGCAGCTCGGGTTCAGCTGTGGGTCAAAGTTTCAGACTTTTTTTTTTCTTTTCTTTAAGATGGAGGCTGGTCCCAGGATGGAGTAGGTTTGGCCTCTCAGCGCAGACAAGCCTCGGATGGCTACGGTCTCTGACCCGCAGTGAGGTAGATGAGCGTCACCATGAGAAAGTCACCATGAGAACATGGATGGAGAGGAACAGCCAGGGTAAGACTAAGATGCTAGGTTAACAGGTCATGTGGCTGGGTAGTAGGGTTAGAATAGATCAGAACCCTGCTCAGCTCTAGTGCAAGAAACTTATTAATAAATGTGCCAGGTCTCCGTGCCATTTCAAAGCAAGGTCAGGTGTAGCAAAGCCTCTAACTGTGAAGATGTTACAATGGCCAAGAAGCTATGTCCTAGTGCTAAATGACTTGTGGGTCCTGTTAAAGGAAAAACCAAGGACACATGTCTTCTCTGCTCCCACTCGCCCCAAACAGCGCTACTTAGGAGCTGTTGGCCAGAGGCGAAGAGGCTGATATTTAGCGTGGACTCTGTGGCTACAGAATGTTTTCATTTGTTTTTAGATTTTCTCAACTACCAAGGATAATCCTAAAAGATCTGTTTCAAGACTGGGGTGGTTGGCCATAGCCAACCTCTGCCATAGCCAGAGGTTGTGGACTTAAATAAGGGGTGGAGGTGGTCATGTTGGTGGTGGTTGTGGAGGTAGAAGAGGAGGAGGAGGAAGAAGAAAAGGAGGAGGAAGAGGAAGAGGAGAGAAGTGGTATGATGGGACCTTTAGTCTCTTGGCGTGTCTGAGAAGATGTTCATTTTTGCTGAGTAGGATGAGGTTATGTCCAGTCCAGGTAAAAACAACCCAGAGTTTGCTCACATATTATATATATTTAATAAATATATATTTAATATATATAAATATATATTAAAATGTCAACACTTCAATTTGCTTTCTAAAGCTTGGTGAATGTGATTTCTTTCTGGGGACAAAAGATGGGGCTAAAACCTCTCCACAATCTCCATTTATGTTAGTGTCTAAATTCACTAGCAAGTGTCACAGCAGGGACCACAGACGTCACACCTGGAGTCTGGAATGAGCATTATAAAATTGGCAAGGCTGAAAAGGCATTAGTAAACATTATTAAGAATTCCTTGCAGGCAATTAGACTCAACAATATCTTTGGAGAGAGTGTTTTTTCTTTTCCTTTTTCCTTTTTTGTTTGCATCTTTATTTCTATTTTGCTAATGAGAGAGTAATGAGCCACAGACTTGTTACCTAGAAGGAATATCTCTGCAAAGCTCTAGTGAACTTAAAAACAGTATTTACAAACTGATTATTGTTTGCATTCATTATAAATTTTAAATTAGAAGGAATTGTAATAAAGGGAGCCAGGAAACGAGCTGGCTTCCCACTCAGGTTTCGCAGTCCCTTAAATGGCAAGACGCTGATTTCTGCCATGGATAAAGGCAACGGAGGAGTCAGGCAAGGGCTTATAAGGGAGAGTGTGTTTCCCGGTCTGCATTCGTTTCTCCCCCTGGTTCAGTTTACAAAGCATGGCTGTCCTACCTGCATTCCTGGGGAAGGCATCTGGAGTGCAGCACCCACAGACTCAGCAGCTACTCACCTCCTACAATCCTTTCTGCTTTCCATGCACATCCCCTTCTGAGCCTCCTCTCAAAAGAGGGAGGAGCTGTTTATGACTAGCTCTTCATGACTATGGCTGAGGCTCTCCAGTCCCCATGCTTAGGGTTCTTAGGGACAAGGAGACACGTGTGACCCAGTGAGGCCACTCCTTGCAAAAGCTCCATCTGAGCTCTGCTGCCACCTAGGGCTGGGGAAGATGCTCTCTGTCCCAATTCTTTCCTCTTTGCCCTGTGTATATGTGTACATGTGTGTATGTCTGTATATGTATATTGTGCACACACGTGTGTTTATGTGTATGTGTGCATATGTGGGTATATGTGTGTGTGGGTGTGTGGATGCATATGTGGGTATGTATATGTATATATGTGTATATATATTTATGTGTGTGTGCATGTGTGTATATGTGTGTGCATGTATGTGTATGTTTTTGTGCAAGTGTGTATATGAGTGTATATGGATGTGTGTGATGTGTGTATGCATGTGTGGTATGTGTATATATGCATGTGTGCAGGTACATGTGTGTGCATGAGTGATGTGTGTGTTTGCATGTGTGTGCACATGTGTATATATGTGTGTGTGCGCATGTGAGTGTATGTGTGTCTATGTGTGTGCATGTCTGATGTATGTGTTTGCATGTGTGTGTGCATGTGTGTATGCATGTATGTATATGTGTGTGTGTGATGTGTGTGTGTGTGTGTGTGTGTGTGCATGTGTGTGTGCGTCTGTCCTTTTGGCTATGATAGAAAAGCTAAGGAAATGGAGATTTTCTGTTTACTGCCATTTTCCCTACCCCTTGGTTTGCATCCTTTCTCTCTATTGTATTTCTTTTGTTTTCTCTTCTTTCTTTCTGTTTTTGCTTTAGCATCTGGGTGTTCCCACTTGCCTGTGAAGGACAGTTTGTCTTCCCAGTCAGTTCATATTTTCACTGTTCAGCAGGCAGACATATGACGCCAGCCGAATGGGATTAGAAGGTCCAAAGGAGGTGGTTACCTGTTGGGCCATGACCTGCGGGATTCCTGGCTTACAGGGCATGCAGTGTTCCTCAACAGTCTCATGTGATCTCGATTTGAGTGTGTCAGGAGTCTCCACAATGCCCTCTGACTCAGGGTCTCTAGCTTTACTGAGGTGTCGTCGGCCTCCTGCATCCTGACTCTTGGTAGCCATTCTAACTGGGGTGAGAGGCAGGATACAGAGGATGGAGGGAGGCAGCAGAGGCGAGGGATGGATCACAATGAAGCATCATGATACATTAGGAAAATGGTATAACAAAATCTTGTACTTTGTGTACTAACTTAAAAGTTTAATGCTGCTGCTGATGGTGGTGATGGTGGTGATGGTGATAATGGTAAGATCCTTTGGGTGATTCTGATATATGCTCTGGTCTGGAAGTCTCTGACCTAGTCAGGGGCTAGGCACAAAGGCTAAATAGCTATTATTTTATCTGATACTCATAATGATGAAGGACATTGAACCTCAGAGTGGTTTGTGAAAGTGATGGAAGCAGGAATTCTTATCCTGGAGGTCAGACTTCAGAATTCAGGTTCAGTGTTAGTTGAATGATGCTAGCTCCTATGCAAACACTGGGTGTGGCAGGCCCTTCTCAAACACCAGCAGAAACAATTGTTGATGTCTTAGGGCATGTCCTGGTGAAGAGGAAGCAGAAAGGGCCAAAGGAGTCTAGAAAGGGAGATACTGGGCTCTAATACTGGATTCCAACATCTAGGAAGCTATTAACTGGGGAAGAGAAAAAAAAGAGATAACCCCACCCTCTATGTGGCTTGTCCCTTACTTTAGAATATTGCCCTGTATTCAATGTCTACCTTTGAGGAGTCCAAAAGTGTTTTCCCATTCTGTGATCTGACAGGGGCCATGCCTAGGATCAGAGAAGAGTTTTTTCAAAGGACACCAAGCCAAGACTCCCTGGCAAATGATTGAGCATGGGCTGCCCAGATGGCACATGAGGCTTCACTCCAGGAATCCACTTGACCTTGCAGTCTGGGCTATGTTAGAAATGACAGGAATCACTTGGGTGAATTTGGAGTTTCAGAAAGCCTTACCTCTCACCAAGAGTGCTCAGGATCAACGTAAATCTTAAGGAGTTGGGTGCACTGATCACGAACACTCAGTGTGGGAGGTACACGTGAAACCAGACTCAGATCTCAGGGTGGCCTCTCAGAGTGCTATGACTTGGGTTCCTCCTAAACCTGGATTCTAGCATCTGCCAAATACAATCTGCACTTCCCTACAGCCCACAA
The DNA here is from genome assembly GCF_008632895.1 of Mastomys coucha. Lineage (NCBI taxonomy): Eukaryota > Metazoa > Chordata > Mammalia > Rodentia > Muridae > Mastomys > Mastomys coucha. The sequence goes on along the minus strand of NW_022196911.1, from coordinate 40,759,654 downwards.
ATTAAATAAAATAATGCACATAAGATGCCAGTGATGAAGTCAACACATGACTTTTCTTTTAAAGACCCGACAGTAAGTTTTGGTTGGTGATTGGGTGATGCAGTAGGAAAGTGTGGGAGACCAATTTGAAGGACAGTGGGAATCACAGGGAAGGACACGGGGCATAAGAGTAAGCTACAGGGTGATGGGAGAAGTGGAATCTTCGTGTTTCATGGAGATTCTGTCAGCAGGCAGCACTGTTCCTTCTGGATCTCAGACGGAAGTGCTCTCGGGTCATCTCTAAATTTGAAAGGAACAAAGGCTGGAGCCTCAAAGCGTATAGCCAATGTGTGGGTGGGACAGAGGCATAGAGTCAGGGAGTCTGATGTTCAGATACCATCCAGGAAGAGTGAAAATGAGAGAACAGAGAGAAACAGACATAAATGTGACATGGCACACACTTGAGCACACATGCACACACACACTCATACAGATAAGCATGCATGTCTGTGTGATTTGTTTTGCTTTATGGAATATTTTCATATGCACTACTCTGCTACAGAGTAAAAGGAGCCACGAGCAGACAGCTGGGTAAATACAAATCTGGCAGCCTGAAGAGAAAGCTGTAGCTTTTAGGAACTAGGAGACCCAGTGATACAAAGCAGCAGTAAGGAAGGCAGAGGACCAGACGGAAAACAGCAGCATCAGTGAAGTTGGCTTTAATCAGATGTGTTTGTGCTAAGCCTCTGTTTTTTCAGAGGCTGAAAGGGGCTGTCTGCCTCAGCACATTGTGCGGGGCTTGAACGACAGAGGAAACACAGGATGTTTGCTGTAATTTCATCTCTGTCACTGTGATAAATGCTCTGGTGAATAAAAGGTCCTGAATTTCTAGGTCCAAGGCCATCGTTGGAGTAAATTATGCCATGAACTCAAAGGCTATTCCGTACAGGTACCACTTCTACCCAGGGAGGTCACTCAACAACCAAGGAAGTACAGGAGAAATCTTGGAGGAATTCTGCTTGTTGGCTCACTCACTGGCTTTCTTATACAGTTCAGGACCACCCGCCAAAGGATGGTGCTACCCACAGTGGTCTAGGTACTCATACGAATCAGAAACAATGATGGGACCTCATAGGGATGTCTAGAGGCCACTCTGACCTTAGGTAATTTACCAACTGAGACACCCTTCTGAGGTAATTTCTAGGCTGTGTCAAGTTGACAATCAATACTAGCTAGAACAAGGTTTGAGTTGAGTGTGTGTGCTGTCTTGAGCTGTTTACTAAGGAGCACTGACTGAGGAAAGAGACCTGAAGGTGGGTTCCAAAAACAGCAGAGAGAAAATGGGAGGGAGGAGGTGAACAAGAGAACTGTTCTACTTGATATTTGTGCTCTTGTGTTGTAATTAGCAGAGACAGATGGGGGACTTGCTGTCCCACACATATCAGCTACATTCCCTAATTAGTGGGCCTAGTAAGAGACCCTCTGTTCCCAAGACTCTGCCTGGCACAGCCTTCATCTCTCTGACCTTCACCTTGTGCCAGCACATTCCCAATGCGAGACACTGTGTTCTTGGTGTGGGATCCCAGACCGCTGCTGAGGACTGAGCTGAAACACCTTGTCCCTGGAGTTTGGAGAGGAAACCCCTACAGTTTTCTGAAGACATGACAGTTCATGTTGGAGATGCTGCTGAGTGGCCAAAGCTTTGTATGCATCTAGGCATTGTCTGTGAGAAGTTCCTTTAGAGAATAAGGGATCATTTATAGTTCTAGGTCTCTAGACTTCTGGAAAGTCTCCCCGGCTCTTTATTCAGGACCAGTACTCTTGAGCTGTGTTCTCCAGCATTACTCCTTTATCATGCCTGCCTCTAGAACTCTGTTCCTTGAGATCAAACTCTCCTCTTCCTCTTCCTCTCTCCCTCCCTTCCCTCCCTCCCTTCCTCTCTTCTCTCCCTTCCTCTTCCTTTCCTCCCTCTCCCTTTCCTGCCCCCCTCTCTTCCCTCCCTCCCTCTCCCTTCTCTCCTTTCCTCTCCTTACCCCCTCCCTCTCTTCCCTCCCTCCCTCTCCCTTCCCTCCCTCCCTCCCTCCCCCCTTCTCTATTCAACATTAGTATTTGGTTCAGCTAAAGACCTTCTGCCTAGCTCTGGAGAGCGCTCCTTTAGCTTCCACAGTTGACTGTGTGGACTTTCCAGCTCCCCTTGGTGCCTTGATACCTTTACACCGCCTTCATTTTGGTGGGTTGGTGGAGCTCAGCAACTTGGCCTGTGTCTTATGGTTATGGTGTAATACTGGAGCCCCCAGTTTTCAGGCATGAGACTTGAATGAACTACTGCATTTTGGAAGTCTGATCACCCTAAGTGGCAGAGGAAACTGGCTAGGTGGTGCAGGCTGGTGAACGGGGTCTGATGCTTAGGGCTCAATTGGCCCAGTCTGAGGAAAATATTCTAGAAACTTCTTCCCTACTGCATTTTTTAAAGTGGAATTCTCACAATCACCAAACTAAACTAGAACCAAACCTTTAGAGGCATCATTTGTGAGGAAAACGAGATGGATTATTAACTAAGGCTCTGGAAATTGGTGAATCTGGTAATTTGTTGACTTTACTGTCTACAGATTTAGGTGCCAAGTAATTTTCATATCTGCGACTCCAGATTCACCAGATTCTGTTAGAGGGACCAGCATGAGACTTGGTATCCACACTGCTTTGTGTGTGTTTGTGTGTGTGTGTACATGTGTGCGCCTCTGGGCCTCTGATGTGTGCCTCTGTGCGTATTCAGAATTGCAGAGTCCGACGTTTATTTGTATCCAGGGTCTGTTAATTTATAGGCAGCAAAAGGATTGTTAGTCCCTAATTTTTATCTCATTTTCTAGTGCTCAGTCTTACAGACAGCTGCGTGGTGAGTATAAGATGTCTCACTTGCGAGTCTCATTAGGAATCATAGTTTTCACATGTGCCTAGCCTTTCCACCCACATTTGGCAGCATCTGTCTCCTACAGCACGGAGTCACCCTGTTCTCTTCTGGTCACCATTGCTAATGGTGCTTGGCCTCAAACCCCAGTGTGGCCTTCCCACCTGTTCCCTGGTTTTCCTGCCCCATTTGCGGTTCTCATAAACATGGTAAGCAATTAGGTTGTTCAGTTGTGGCACATGGTAGCGTAAAATTATGGAATTTAGGATTTTAATGAGTTCAGGTGCCATACAAAAGAACTGCCTGCAATCCTACCCCCACCCCTTGTCCATAAAATTATATGACTTTAGAATTAGGGCTTTATGCACCCTGGACTAAACCATTTTATTTAAAGGAAAAAAAATTAGCCAAGTGTGTGTGTGGGGGGGGACGACAATTATATGCAGATTTGTCCATAAATCAGGCACCACAGCAGCTGTGTAGCACATGTTCGTGACCCCGAGTTTGTTTCTGTGACTTGAAAGGTAAACACAAACCTGCTTCCACAGAGGAAAATCTGTTCACAGTGAGGAGCTGACTCTGTTCTTTCCACAAGGCTCGTGCGCGGAAGCCTCCTGTGCCCTGCTCTGTGTTGGGATCTGCTGGGGAGGCATGCTTAAAGGAGAGACCAAAGAAAGAGAGGTGATTCTCTCAAGGTGGAAGCGAGTCTGCAACAGACTTCAGGCACGGAGCAGAGCTTGAGGTTTGCACCTAACACTGTAGGGGCTAATTAGCTTGGTCATGGGAACAGGTACATTTTTTTTTTTTTTTTTTTTTTTGGCATACATTCCAGATAGGAAAAGATCTTTTTTAAACCCTGGGGATAAATAATATAGAAATAGACGCAATCCATTATAAAATAAATGGTCTTGAGATTCATAGGCTTTTGTGAATACTCGTGTGTCTTCGGAGCTCTGAAGCCTCGTGCTTGCCCTAGGTGTGGGCGAGGAGAAGGGCAAATGGGGTGGAGGGGGAGTGAGGGCATCCATCTGTTTCAGAATCACTGAAGGGCCTACTACTCTCACCCTGGCCCAGTGCCAACAGCAGCTCATTGCAGAGTCCAGCTGTTAACTTGGTCCAGGTGTCCCTTAGGGGACCGCATGTAGTGCAATATATATCTTAGCTGGCCTTTTGTAGGAACGAGAATTGACCCACTGGTGCCCGCTTTAAATAGTAAGTAAAAGAAAACGTCTTGTAGGGACGAATGGGGGTGGCTGTATGATAGTGTGGAAGACGATGACTTTACTAACCGGACTCTTGGTGACAGCAACTGTCATGGCTACCCCTCTTTTCATCAATCTCCCTCCCTCCTTTCTCTCTCTCCTGTGTATACATTGTATGTGTGGGTACATTTGTGTGCATTTCCACATGGAGACCATGGACAGCCTCAGGTGGTGTTCTTTAGGAACAGTTCACTTTGTTTATTGAGACACAGTCCCTCCCTCCCTTCCTCCCTCCCTCCTTCCCTCCCTCTCTCTCCCTTTTTCTCCCTCTCTCTCCCTTTCTCTCCTACTCTCTCCCTCTCCCTCTCTCTCCCTCTCCCTCTCTGTCTCTCCATCTCTCTCCCTCTCTTTCTTTCTCTCTCCCTCTCTCTCCCTCTCTCTCCCTTTCTCTCTCTCTCCCCTCCCTTCCCCTCTCTCTCCCTCTCTCTCCCACTCTCTCTCTCTCCCTCTCTTCCCTCTCCCTTCCCCTCTCTCCCTCCCTTCTCTCTCCCTCTCTCTCCCTCTCTCTCCCTCTCTCTCCCTCCCTCTCTCTCCCTCTCTCTCCCATTCTCTCTCTCTCCCTCTCTCTCTCCCTTCCCCTCTCTTTCCCTCTCCCTCTCTCTCCCTCTCCCTTCCCCTCTCTCTCCCTCCCTTCTCTCTCCCTCTCTCTCCCTCTGACTTGGGTTTGTCAAATAGTCTAGGCTGTCTGGTTAGTGAGCCCAAGAGGTCTGCTTGTCTCTGCCTCTTCAGCCCTAGGATTTGCAGTGTATGCTACTGTGATGAGATTAAAAGTTTTTTTTTCTTCCAGCACAATTTTAGGGGATCAGACATGAATCTTTATGATTGTTCAACAAGCCCTTTGCTGCCCAGTCAACCCCAGACTCCTCCTAGTCAATCATTTTAAAGCATGCAGTCTAATGGCATTTAGAACATCCATACTGTTGTGGACCCATCACCACTGGCTGTGTCCGATGCTCCAGAACTGGTTTACCATCTCAACTTAAAGCCACACTCATTGAACCACGTCCTACTTTATTCTGCCAGCCCCAGGAATCCCCATTCTGCTTCCTGCCTCTAAAGTATACATAACTCTAAATTCCTTATATAAATGGAAGTCAGTTCAGCATATAATTTGGGGTGACTTCCTTATTTTGTTTAGCTTAATGTCTCCAAGGCTCATCCATGTTCTAGGATATGAAAGACTCCTCCCCCAAGGCTAAAATCATGTCCCATTTTATCACATTCCACATTTCATTTCTGTCTTCAGTCACTGAAGGGTATTCAGATTTTGTACTGGATTGCTAAGTCAGCAAAGTTACTGCTTGAAAACCATGGAAGTAAGGGTGAACAGATGTGGGGAAGGGAGGGCAGATTCCAAAGGCACCACTGCCCTTGGGATGTGGTGGGGGTTAGTGGTGGGTGAGCCATCTCAGCCCAGCTCCTTTCAGTTTTTATTAATAGAAGATCACCTAAAAAAAACTCTATCCCTTTTTCCTTCCACATCCATAACCTGGAACCACCTGCCCTAGAGTTACATGAGAAAAAACAACTTTAAAGAGTATGTAAAATGAATCTCAAACAAGATGTATGTATGTATGTATGTATGTATGTATGCATATGATTGTTGTATTTGCATTTCTGTAAGTGCATTGCATGCCTACCTATTACCCAAAACACTCCAGAAGAGGGCTTCAGATCTCCTGTAACTGGAGTTGGGGAGGGCTGTGAGCTACCATGTGGGTGCTGGGAACCCAACCCTGGTCCTCTGAGAGAACAGCAAATGTTCTTAAACCACTGAGCCACACCTCCTCCTCCCCCTCCCCGCCCACCTCTTTCCTTAGTGCATCTTAGTTTAAATGTATTATCAGTGGTTTTCAACACGTGGGTCATGACCCTTTGGGGGGGGGTCACATATCAAATAGTCTACATATCATGTATTTATATTATGTTTCATAACAGTAGCAAAATTACAGTTATGAAGCAGTAATAAAAATAATATTATGGTTGGGGTCACCACAGCATAAAGAACTGTATTAAAGGGTAGACTGAGAACCACTGCCTTAGAAGGTTCAGAATCTTCTATTGATATTACCAGCACAGTTCTCAGTCATCTGGATCTTGCCACCTAGAAAGTTCTCTCAGTACTACGTATTTTCCGTGACTTCCTCAACCTAGCAGAGTATTAATGATTTTAGAAGCATGACTCTACTGCAGATGACTACCATTCAGACTGTCACTTTCATGAATCTAGAAGAAAGCACATATCCACAACACATGCACACACATACATATACACATACACATATACTCACACACTCTCACATACTCTCATACCATCTCGCATACTCTTACACACATACACACACTCACTTACACACACACAGATATACACATATATGCACTCTCACACACATACATACACATACACATAATAGACACATGAATACAGACATACACATATACATACACCTATACATATACACATACACAAATACACATATACATATTTACACACATACACACACTCTCACATATACAGACACATATACACATACTCACAAACATACTCACACACTCACATATCCATATACACAGACTAACACATATACACACTCATACATACACATACATAAATGCTTATATACACATATACATATACACATACACTCATACACACACAATGCTCACACTCATATACACACACTCATACACACAAATGTACATACACATATTCACACATGCATACACTCACACACTCTCACACACTCTTTAACACAGTCACACTCTTTCATACACTCACATACAAGTCACACACACATGCACACTCATACACTCTCATACTTACAAACACACATACACACATATGCACATATACAAATTCATATACACACTCACACTCATACATACCCTCACACACATGCACATGCACACTCATATACTCTCACACTTATACACACACATAAACACACAAACACACACTCATCCACACTCTCATCCACACAACTGATACATCATGATTAATAAATGGAGCTTTTTGTTATTTATTACTTAAGCATTCAATACTGGCTGGCTTGAGTGATCCATGAAATATAGGTGAATAATTTATTAAGGAAAATAATGATTTTTTTCCTCACAGAATAACTTACTCTGACCCAAAACAGGAAAAGCTTTATCAAATACAGATAGGATGGCTCATAACTTTAGAATCTTTCATTGCATTGAGACTGACAACATTTTTAACATAAGCACATTGAACAAATAATTTATAGATGTATTCTGGGAACATTTTAGGGCACTTTATTACTATTCTTGAAAGCTACGGCATGCTATTGATTCTGATATATTAATATAACCTACAGGGAGGGCACATGATCAACCCCTAATCCACACCAGCTTTGATAACAAACGGCGGATATTATTGAAATGTACCTCTAATCAAAGCAGCAAAGGTAAACGAAGACACATTGTAGCCAAAAGTTTAAGATTGTGAACCACACTCATTGTAGAACTTCTGCTCTGAGTATATAAGGAAGTTTGTTCTCCTCAGGCTCCTGTACAAATTCCTAACCCAGTGCTTACAGCCAGCATGAATGTAGCTATCCTTGGGCAGGTTCCTCTTATGCAGACATTAATATTCGTGAAACTTGTTTTCTACTGAGAAGATTTTTTTGTTTTGTTTTGGAAATCTGTTTAAAGACAAATTTTAAAGAAATGTGTGTGAGCAAGACAGAGAGACACACAGAGAGACAGAGACACACAGAGAGACAAAGAGAGAGGCACACAGAGAGAGACAGAAGAGAGAGACAGATGGAGAGAAAGACAGAGAGAGACAGGGACAGAGAGAGACAGAGACATAGAGACAGACAGAGAGACAGAGACACAGAGACACAGACAGATAGACAGAGGCAGAGACAGAGACAGACAGACAGACAGAGATAAAGACAGACACACACACAGAAAATGCATAACTGTATATGCACATGTGATTGCTGGTGCCTATGGCAGCCAGAAGAGGGCACCAGATCCCCTAGATTGTGAGTTAGGAGCCTCCCAACATGAGTGATGGGAGAAGGAGAGACACAGATAAACACAGGTAAACATTGGTCCTCTTTAAGAACAGTACATGATCTTATCCACTGAACCAACTCTACAACCCCACGGAAGCCTGTTGTAGAATGAATTTGTTACTCACTTGGGAAAGTTTATCAAGCTCCTCCTTTTCCATTTGCTTGTGCTTTAGAAGTGTTTTCTGTCACCTGATTTGTCCTTGTCTTCCTATTTGGCAACCCCAAATTCCCCCAAAGCTTTACCAGTCTGAGGATAGTTTGCTTGTTTTACAAGGACATCAATGTCCAGCCATCCTCTGTGCTTAGGGTCCTCTCTAAATTGTTCTCAATGTCTTCAGTCTTCAATAGGAACCTCGTGAGTAAGCCAGGCCAGGGCTTACTCCTCTATGTTTCTCTGCTTGTATTGCCACAGCTCTTTTGGTACCACATTATCTATTTTGTGTTGGAGATTTTTCTAATCCCATCAATACATAGTCATCTTCTTTGAGACTCTAAACCACCTTTCAGCATCTTTCTGTTATCATTTAGAACTTTACAACAAATGACCTTGAATTTGCCCTAGTTCTTTACATGTATACTGCTGGCTAGATGTTATATATAAATAAGTTGAAGAAAAGAATTATATAGGTTGTAATTTCCTCATTAATAATTTCCCAAAGATGTAGCTGGACAAACACTGGCAGCTCAGTGAATATACATATATCCTCAATTCAGTTTATGGCAAATTTAAAGTATACTAAAATTAAGGAAAATTTGTAGTGTATTTCAAAATTGTATAAAATTCGGTTGGTGTGTGGATGGAGAAATGGCTCAATAGCTATGAACACTTGACACTCAGGTATGAGAATCTGGGTTCAAATCCCCTATGCTTACAAAAGCCAGGCATAGCTACACATGCCTGTAGCTCCAACATGGGAAGATGGAGACAACCTAGCTGGAACAGCAAGCTTCCCATTCAGTGAGACACTCTGTCTCAAGGTACTAGGGCAGAGTGAGAGAGGAAGACACATGTCATCTTCTAGCCTCTGCATGGATACATTCTACCCCTGCATACTCATATGGCATGCACCACACAAACACACACACACACACACACACACACACACTGCTATTGCTACCTTTATTAATAGGATAGTCACATCACACTTACCAGACAGACATGTAAAAGTGTGTATCTGTGCATTATGTGCATATATATGAATGCCTGTGTAAGTGCTTTAAAAAACATCTTGCTGCGCCCTCTTTTGAAGCCTGTTTTTCCACACTCCAGCGATATGGCTTAAATGTCTTTATAGTAAGAGTTTGTATTTTAATGTATTCTGCCAGTTGGACAGTATTATGGTTTTCAGCTTTTCCTGTCTACAAACAATGCTAAAAGTGAGCATTTGTTGGCACTGTTGTTTTGAGACAGGCTCTAGCTCAGCTTGGCCTAGAACATGTGATCCTTCTCTCTCACCCTCCATGTACTGGGGAGATCGGTGTTCATTACCACATCTGGCTAAAGGGAACTTTCATTATTAGGAGGTATTTTTGCATGTTTTTCATGAATTTGGTATAGATCCTGCACATGGGGTTTCCAGGGTGAGAGGGCATTCGTGTTCTAAGATGGTGTATGTTCTAGTAGTGTGCCTGGGAGTTACCTTTGTTGTTCACAACCTTGAAGATCCAAGGTTAGGACAATCCATGAAAATTTATAAAATGAGGAGGATGAGCATCCTTGCATATGCCACCAAACTGCATGTCTTCAACATGTGCTGACAGGCCCTTGCTTGCTGAAAGCCTGCTCAGAAAGGCCTTTTAGGCGCTATCCTCAGCCTGTGACTGAGCTTCTCTGGTCTGTAGCATCCCCTGCCCAGGCACTTTTAGAGTCTCATGGGCGGAGCATCTTACCTTGGCATACTCTTCCACTTGTATCTCTGCCTGGGGCAATGCTCACTCCTACAGAAGCAAGTGAAGGGCTCACCAGCAAAAGGTGCAAAAAAAAAAAAAAAAAAAAAAAAAAAAAAAAAAAAGTGGCAAAAGGTGCAAAAGGTGAAGGTGCTTGCCATCAGGCCCAAGGAAGTGGGCTTGATTTCTGGGATCTGTAAAGCAGACGGAGACAGCTGATGTCTCCGATTTCTTCTTTTGTGGTGCTCCACATACTATCCTATGACGTATGCTGAGCCTTTTATACAACTCCAGCAATTAAATTGGTCCAGGGATGGCCATGCAAGTTGGCCACAATAGCCTTATGCCTTGATTGTGTGATTGGAGACCAGACACAGAAATCTTCTTTTCTCTTGTCTGAAAATCCAGTGGTAAAATTTTGATCCCAGAGTTGTGTTTGAAGTTGGAGGGAAATGAAGTTTATATCAGTGATGAGCAGGAATGGGAAGGGAGGACTGGGCAGGGAGGAGGAGGATGGATGGAGAGGAGAGGGAGAGTTGCACTATAGAGTTCCCCATTTTAACAATATTTTCAAAATACAGTTTTCCTCCAAGCTTATTCTTCTGCATTTTAAGCTGCCTTGTTCATCCTTGTTAATTCCCTTATAACTTGGCCTAGCTCAATGACTGGAATTGACAAAGATACCCATGGCATGGATATCTTTAGAGACCGTGTCCAGACATTCTGGAAGGACCAGCTTTTGCATCTGCCATTGTTGGTTCAGCCAGATTGTAAACAGTGTGTGTTGAGTGTGTGCTGCACGCTGGGCATCATGGTCGGTGCGGTCAGCTTGACAAACAAGATTTTCCTGTTCACCAGGTCCTTTTGGTCTGGCAGGAGAGATGGCCTGGTGTGAGCGTGTGGGGAAATAGTATCAGGGTATCCCAGAAGACATAATGTTTAAGGAAAAACCTGAAGAAGAGGGGCAATCCAGAAGAGAAGGATGTAGAGGCGTGTCCCGAACAGAGAGCTAAAATCTAGAGGAGACACAGAGAGAGAGCAAGGAGGGTGAAAAGAAGCTAGAGAAGAAATAAAGTCGTTATATTAAGGGCTGGGTGGACAGAGTAAGGAGAAAAGGAAGGGGAAAGAGAGATGCTTCTGGAAAGAATTATAGCCTAGAGTGGCTAGATTAGGGTCTGGGTGCGTTTTGTATGACTTCAGAACTGAGGGGCATCTATGAGCTGTGGTACCTACATACTATCCCGAGGGCTCTCAGGCAACCTGCTGTCCCTGTATGTGACAGCGAGCCTGTCTGGGGCTGTCTCCTTGGAGTCAAGGTAGGGATGGGTTCAGGCAGATTAGAATAGGCATGTGTTTAGTTTGTAGCTTTCATTGTGCTGGGTGTGGGCCAACCACTTTTCAGGATCTGATTATTCTCTCCCAGAGGGTCCTGTGGTCAGATGCCAGCTGCACGGATCTGTTACCATGGGTGACATTTTCATCCAATGGGGAAACTAGGCTGCTCATTTGTGCAAGCAGCAGATGGAGCAGCTAATCGATACAGTCTGGGAGGTAGGCACTGTCCCTGCCCCCAGTGGCTCCACTGCACTGTGTGAGCCAGGCCCAAGGGGCTTGTGGAACACACACCAGTGACAGGGTCTTTGATTAGACCCGACCTCCCTCACTAGGAGTCCTGGTCCCAAACAAAGGCCGGTTTTCACCAAGGTGGCCTCTCTACTTCCAGGCTTTTCACAGGCCTTGTGCCTCAAGTAATCCTCTTGGGGAAAAACTGCTGCAGAAAGCTCACAGAGGTCTGTGTGAATGATGCTAGGTCCTCCATGACAGTAAAGATCAGCAGCATTATTTACTATTTTTTCATCATGTACATTCAAGTGATAACACTGAGTGGACCCCAGAAGCATACGGCTCTCCAGAGCTTTATGATATAATAGGGGACTTTCAGTCATAATATAGCCCCAAGCCATTTATACACACATCTACCTCATTTATTGAAATAACAATATGCCAGGTATTATGGAACTGGCTGGGGAGAAGAAGGGGGCTAACATAGGGTTGGTAGTTAGTATTTCCCGGTACCATATTTAACTCTGTTATTGGAACACATACCAGTGACAGAGCTTTTGACTGGAACCAGTAGAAGTAGCTGGGCCTACTAAGGTCTCTGGCATGGATTGCCAATGTTTCCATTTGTAGACTATAAAATTGAGGTGCAACATGAGACAGTTTTTCCTTTATGATTTTTTTTTTTAAAGATTTTTTTTGTTGTTTTTTTTTTTCAAGACAGGGTTTCTCTGTATAGCCCTGGCTGTCCTGGAACTCACTCTGTAGACGAGGCTGGCCTCGAACTCAGAAACCCTATCTGCCTCTGCCTCCCAAGTGCTGGGATTAAAGGCGTGCACCACCACTACCTGGCTTAAAAGATTTTTTTTTTTTTTAAAGATTTTTTTGTCTCATTTATTTATTTGTGTGTATGTATGTGTGCTCTGCATGCAGAGGTCCAGTGATGGATGACTTGTGGGTCCTAGGATTGAAGTCAAGTGTTCAGGCTTAGAAGCAAGGGCCCTTACTTGCTGAACCATTTTGGTGGTTCCCTTCATTATCATCTTGATTAGATTTTGAATTTGGGGCAAGTACTGGTCTGTAGTTCATGCTGGTGCCACAGTGTTTTAGCAGTTGTATATTTTAGTGTGTGTGTGTGTGTGTACATGTGTATATCCACTGAATAGTGTGGGTTTTTATTAATTACTTAAAATAAGATAGTGTAAAAAATATTGCCTCTATTTTCTTCATTTCTGTGAATGAGGTATCACGAAACCCATATCCTTGTGTGTGTTGTGGGTATGGGTCATCCATCAAATTAAATCTCATATTCCTCAATATGTGTATGTGCGAGGGACCTCATGTGCATATGTGTGCACATGCCTATGAGCCAGAAGTCAGCCAGAGGCCTCAGGTGCTTCTCTTCTTTCTCCTTCCTCCCTCCCTCCCTCTTTCCCTCCCTCCCT
>NW_022196911.1:40740238-40746359 GCF_008632895.1 Mastomys coucha | reverse complement strand
CTCCCTCCCTTTCTCCCTCCCTCCCTCTTTCCCTCTCTCCTTCCCTTCCTTCCTTTCTTCCTTTCTGGCAGAGTATCTCACAGGCACTGAGTTTGCAAAGTCTCCTAGACTTGCCGCCCATCAAGCCCCAGGGATTCACCCGTCTTTATTCTCTAGTGCTGAAATTATAAGAATACACCACAACACCTGGCTTTTAAAATGTAGGTTCTGGGAATTGAACTCAAGTCTTCATATTTGTAAGACAGACACTTGAACAACTAAGCTATCCCCCTAGCCTCTTGTAGTGTTTTATGATAACCGAATGGAAATCAAATAAAGAATAACGTGATGGATCCAGTGGGAGTTACTCCAGACCATTCTCTCTCCTTGGCTCTGAAGGTGGGATTGTAGGTGGTGGGATTGTAGGTGGTGGTGGTATGAGTGGTGGTGTAGGTGGAGGGTGATGGTATGGATTGTGGGCGGTGGTGTAGTTGGTGATGTGGGTAGTCATGTGGGTGGTGGTGTTGGGTGTTTGGTGGTGGAAATCTGACTCCTAGAGCCAGTTGCAAGACTCTGGGCTCAGTTTCTAGCATTGCAAGAAGTAAAAATAAATAAGTCAATCAAATCAAACCAAAGCAAACCCTAGCCAGTTGCTTTTTCCATGCATGGTTTCTGCTGTTTGAGTCAAGGTTTGTGGATCAGAAGTTCTTGGGTTTGTGGAGACCCATTCACTGAATAAATAAAGTGCTTGCTCTTCACTTCCCTGGCTCTTATAAGGAAGATGTGAAATGTAATCCAGTCGAGAGCTTTCATCCTCTTCCTCCTTCCTTCCTCGTACTTTTCTGAAGTCTTATCAAATGAAGGACCCGCCAACACACGTCAGTAATTTGTTTCTCTGAGCTACCACACATATATGCACCACCATTTTAATTAGCAAGAAGCAAACAGAAGAAAGAGGTTATAGGCACAGCTAGGAATCTCTGCTCCTCGCATGTGTTAATTATTCATTGAGGTAAATAAAATTAAATATTTTCCCTGCAATTCAGAGCAGGATCTGAAGTAATTACACTGTCAGATTCATCAAATATTCTCTCATCAAAATAAAAACCTTGATGTCACTTAATAATTTATAGTACAAATACACAGAAATTGTAAAATATTATAAATAGAAAACTGCAGGGTAAGTGAGCATGAATTAGTTAGGGGGTATGTTCTAGAAAGAGGCTGTCATGAGCTGTATAAATTTTTAATCAGAAATATTTTTGAGGCCTAATTTAGAGTATGGAAGATGCCATGAACTTTAGTCTAGCAGGAGCCTCAACAAAACAACAACATGTTCCTGTGGCTCAGGGCTTTGTAAACACTGCTTTCTGGGGCACACAGGGCACACACAGATGAGGGTGGCGGGCAGCAGGAAAGGCATGTCGCCTTTGATGTCCTGGATCACCTGTGACATTGGACACACTGTCTACACAGGTAGACGTCCATTACCTCCAGGTAATAATGGCAAATAGGGTAAGTCTGGCTCTCATGTTCTGCACGAGAATAGCAGGCTCATCTGCCTGACCTTGTACAACCATCTTTGATGCTGAAAACCACAGGGAGCCATCCCAGTTCGAGATGGTTTTAATCTGTTGAGTTTGTCCACTGAAAAAGCCCAGGGTAAATAGAGAAGGTTAGGTTTTTCTTTCTCCTTTTCCTAATTTTCCAAGGAGTATTCTTACACATTCAGGCCCAGCTCTGCCTTAGGAGGCTACCACTAGGGACTTAACCTACCCAAGAATAGTTGAGGATTGTGTGACTTTATTTCCCACAGCGCAAAGGGTGCTTTCAAGACAGCTGGGGAAAGAGGCAAGGCCAACTGTCAGGTGGGGCATGTTAGGAACTGATGATGGACAAGGATCACAAGAAGGTACCGCTGAGCCTTTGGTTAACTTTTCAGAGGTACCCATGCAGCTTTGAACAAGGGTCACACAGCCCTTAGAAAGCATTTCAAGGTCCTGGAGGTCTTGGTTCTGCACTTAACATTTAACACTTAACATACCAATATTTCAAATGAACTAGCGAAACGTTCCCGTCATGATTTGTCTCTTGTAATAAGTGTACTTTCAGTGAAGGCAGAGAGCATGTATGTTAGAGCATCTTCTGTTGACCCCAAGATGAGATACTCTGTGACCTGTTGCAGCATTTTCTGTGTCCAATCATATTAGGGCAATGACAGGCCTGTGATTGGACAGGTATAGATAGGTGGAGCTAGAAGTTTAGTGAGGAGGTCGGAAGTCAGAGAAACAGAAGAGATCATCATGGAGGTGGGTGAACAGGAGGATGATCCAGACCCCTCGTGGTTTTAAACAGTTTATTTAGCTCAGTTCTCCAGTCTGTTCCTCCTGGGGGGTTGAATGTTCATACTGGTAGTTCTAACTTAAGCACTAACTTAAAGGTGGCAGAACACTTCTATCCTCACTTCTTTAGTTTGGTCAGTTGGACCTATCCCCTGTCCCTAATACAATCTTCAGAATAATGACCTAAGACATGGTTGTGTCAAACCATGGCTTGAAGCTGAGCCTCTGACCCTAAATGTCATGAGCTCAAATACCCAATCCTGGCAGCCCACTAGCCCATCAATAGCTGTTCCTTCTCTCTCTGTGCTGTTAGCAATCCATCCATAGCTGCCAACCTAGAGGGTTCAGCTGCTCCTCCACGAGTGGTCATTAGCCCCGCTGTAGCCAGCATCTCCTTATTATATCTTCTCCCTTGCAACCGCCTCAACACATGCCTGATCCGGGATCCCGCACTTCCTAACTGGTCCATGTATTTTTAGTATTTTCATACAGTTCTTCTCTCTCCCTCCTTTCTAAGCTCACTAAAGGGGTGGGACATCACAAATGTATCTTTTCTACCTTTGTTTTAGTGACTACATATAAGAGGGGAAACTGGGAATGGAGAAATTTGCATGTAAATAAAGAAAATATCTAAAAGAAAAAAAAAGAAAAAAAATAAGGGCCTGTTGGACGACTTAAAGGGAAAAAAAAAAAAAAAGAATTTCAGCATCTATTTATAATTCAAAAGATTATTGTTCCATGGGTCTAGAAGTCCAGTGGTACAATTGGAAGAAGGGTTTGGCAGTATGGTGTGGAAACATTTTTCAAAACTTTTAATATGAATACCATTTGCTCATCAATTTCATTTCTTAGGCTGATTATACAGAAGCCCTCATAGAAATGTACAAAGATCTGTATTTCTATGTGGTAAGATTCTTATGTAGTGTCTAAAATTAAAATCTCCTGTTTCCATCACTAGAGAAATTATATTATATAAATATATACATATGTAATACATTACAAATTATGGTATATACATATAGTAGAATATTACATAATCATTAAGGAGAACTAATTCTCTAGATAATGAAATACAAAAATGTTTATATTATTAATGGAACAAGGCAGGAATAAAATTATGTATATTTTTGTAGAATGGTACTTTTGTCAGTCATCTATGTATGTGTCTGTTTGTACACAAGTATCAGATATGCAAATATGCATGGGAAAGGACAAGGAGATATGTACTAAATTATCAATAACTTATCTATGTGGTTAAGACTAAGAAATCAAGTCACCTAAAAATGTTTTACTGATTTGGAAAAGTCTGATGGGCACTGTGAAAGTTAATATTGACTCTCAACTAGACAGGCTTTAGTACCCCCTAGGAGGCAAGTCTCCAGGCACACCTGTGTGGGGTTGTCTCTGTTAGATTAATCTCTCGGTAGGCCTGTGAGGGATTATCAAGATTAGTCTAATTCATGTGGAAGATCCATCTTAACTATGTGTGGGTACCATCTCATGGACTGCGAACCTGGACTATGTAAAAAGGAGAAAGCAAAGTGAGAAGTAGAGTGCATTACTCTGCTTCCTGGCAATGTGACCAGCTCCCATGGTCATGGCTTTTTTGACACACAACAGACTGCATTACCTTGGACTCTAATCCAAAACAGACCCACCCTTCCTTAAGTTGCTTCTTGTTCGGTGTTTTGATGCAGCAAGGAGAAAACTAACACAGGTCCATAATCGTTATGGTGAGAAGATATTCTAAAGTAGGTTTATTATAGAAGGGCATTGTGGTTGTCCTGTCTCAGAAAGTAGTCCAAAGTCTAGGGGTGTTTCCAAGACACTTTGGTTGTTTATTTTAGTAACCTCTTAGGTAACCAAAGGCAGCCAGTACAGACTAAAGAGTGGTTTTCCCACGATGAAAGAGTAATTTTCTTTACTGGTGCCAAGCTGAAGTCTGAACTCCATGTGAGCAGAGGAGGTGGAGGTCATTGCTGAGTTGCCACTGCAGGAGTTGTACAGGCCGTGCTTTCTTGGTCACAAGGCTGACAGGGTTTCAGAACTGATGTTGCCCCTCTAGTCTGGGTCTCTGGAGCAGAAGTTCAGGGGGTATTGGTGGCTGTTGTGCAAAGTGCTGTTTTCCGTCACTGACATTCGGTTGTTTCTTCTAGAGGGCACAACCTAGACTGTCTCTGCCTAATGCAGCTGTACAGAGTTTGCTGTCATGCAAGTAGCCTTTGCTGGACTGTGGTATGCAGTTCTGGGCTTTGGTCTTATCTCTGCCACAAACTCCCTGTGTGGAAGTTGTACTAACATACCATTTAGATTCTAAGAAACAAACCAGAACAACGAATACAGCAAAAATGGATTTAAACCATAAAACTGCATTAGTTCAGACTACAGGGTTCAAATATGTGTGACAACCTGGGGCTGCCATCTTTCTTCCTGGACTTCCTGTATTGGCTACAGAGAACTGTGTAAGTTCTAGTTGCCATTTGAGGACCTCAGAGAATCTCACAAAGAATAAGACTGTGTGTGTGTGTGTGTGTGTGTGTGTGTGTGTGTGTGAGACCTTTTTCTCTTCCTTCATTACATCTGAAGAAAACATTTACTGAAGACTGACCAGGGGACTGCCTTAATATTTTATTGGCAAATGTTGACTCCACATGTCTTGGCAGTGAAGAAATTTACAGTTGTCTTTGACCTGTCTGTGTCTCTAAGGCCTAGATGTATGCTAAATAACTAAACAAATAAAATTTTAGGTCCTGCCATCAAAGAATAAAAGGATGGAACTAGTACCATACTTACTTCCATGACCTGTATTGTATCAGTTTCCTGACGGGAAGACCTATGATGGATTCTGACTCCATAAAATTCTCTGTATTTTGAATTTTACATGCCTATAGTGAGGTCTCTTTCTGTCTCTCTGTCTCCATCTCTCTGTCTCTTTCTTTCCTGTGTCCCTGTCTGTGTATGTGTAGTTTCATTTTTCCAATAGTTCTTTATTCCCTAGGTACCACACTCCTCAGACTCTGGATCCCTCCTCATAGCACTTGGTTGGTCAGTTTTAAAGAAGTTGAAACCAGGGGCTTCTGAGCTATACATTACAAAATAATTTATTACTCTCATTATTAAAAACATATTAGAAGTGATTTAGGGTGAGGACTTACAAGGCAGAGTGGGTAGACCTTGTGGGATTGAAGATGTGGTCTTCACTGTTTCCAAGGTAACATTGTTGTCTCAGATGCTGGCGTTGACTGCAAACTGCCAGACAGGAAGATGGGCTCATCTGAGGAAAATTCCAGGGCCTTATTATCTAGCTGGAAAGACACACACAGCCACTTACATAGACTATTGAGGGGACTGGATATGCATCTGTAAAAATCAAGACCTTCCATGTCATCATGTTACCCTGCCCCTTAGCCTTAATGAGTCCCACACCTTTAAGCCCTGTCACATGCCCTGGAAGGGTTTTTTGTAGGTTTGCTATTTGGTTATGACTAAAGAAAGAGGTCCTAAATGGCATGGGATTTCTTGTCTGGCTTTTTATATAGCCACTATGTTGGGATGGTAAAACCTTACCCTGATTCCTGTAGCCACGGTGCCACCACACTCTGTTTAGAGAAAGGATGGCTACAAAAGGACTGATGTCAGCTTTAAAGGACAATTGCTACCTTTTAGGCTTGGGGGATGGGTTTATGTCCTGAGATATTTTCTTACAAATATCGATTTTGGAGCAACGTGTCTCCTGAAAGTGTCAAGGGCAGAACCAAATCACCAGCTTAAAGTAGACATAGAGCTACTTCCAAAATGTT
>NW_022196911.1:40721484-40739993 GCF_008632895.1 Mastomys coucha | reverse complement strand
GGAAATCCGCCTGCCTCCGCCTCCCAAGTGCTAGGATTAAAGGCGTGCGCCACCACCGCCCGGCCTCCAAAATGTTTTGACGTTATGCCCATGGTAGAGCGCTGCTAACATCTCTTATGGCATGTAAGAAGTCCTCCTTAGCCTTTGGCATCCATCTAAAGGAAAGGGTAGATTTGCCCTTCTTGCAAACTCTTGATCACTAAGTCAAACTAAGAGAGAAAATGTCACATAAAATAGCAGCCCAGTAGCAGCACGGTTTACTGAGATATAGCACAACTGTAGCTACCAACAAGACCAAGAGATTAAAAACATACTTGTCACCCTCAAAGACTTTGCATGTGCCTCATCTAATCTCACACTTCCTTCCTGAAAATAACCACTCTCCCAGGTTTCTTAGGAATCCCTTCCTTGCATCCACTGTGGCTGTATAACAGTACTGCACAGCCCTGTTGTGATCCTCACATCTGGAGTCGTCTCTGTCCTGGGCATACTTATACGCGTGTTTCCTTTTCAACCAGTGCTTGGGGTTTTTACTAGAAATGTGAAAGTTGGCATTTTTCATATTTTCCCAGATAATATGATCCCTGGAAATATATTCGTTATTACCTCACTTCTTCCTGGTGGATTCTTTTCAGTTTTAGGGTGGCCTGCAGTAAAATACACTTCTTTAAAACAAGTAACCCCTCCAACTTTCCACAAGAAGGACAGTGTCACCGTTCCAAAGAACTAAAAGCAAGTACACTCCTGTCAAGCTCACACCTGAGCAGGCTACCGACTGCTGGCATTTTCTCAGCTCCCTAGCAATGGCCCTGAGCAGGCTACCGACTGCTGGCATCTTCTCAGCTCCCTAGCAATGGCCCTGAGCAGGCTACCAACGGCTGGCATCTTCTCAGCTCTCTAGCAATGAGTCCTGCTTGACAACTGTGGTCTCTACCTAACAAGTAGGTCATTAAGTGAGGGGAGTAAGGGCGTGACCAGATTGCCTTGTTGGCTTAAAAAAAAAATCACTCTTTAACTAAAACTTTCTTTCTCAGAATGAAAGAGAATTGTCTTCTTGATTTTTGAGCTTATAAACAAGAATTTAGACTCTCCAGATGACCTAAAATTCTTACCTTATCCCTCTTATCAGTGGGGATAGGGGAAAGCCAACATTTATATTTGTATTTTACTTTTTGCTGTTGTTTTTTGTTTGCTTTCTCTAGACACATCCAAGCTTAAGTTTCACAATCACTCCAAGTAATAAATCTAATGGTTTATGTTATCTAAGGAGAACATGTCTGTAGAATTTCAAACCCTGGGTCTCCTGCATATGGAAAATAAAATTAATGAAACATTGTAATAAGTGCTGATTTTCTATACCCCACTCAGCAACATTTAAATTGAATGACTTTACTTAAAGCTTTGCTGGTGGAGACCTAATTAATTAAAAACATCAGGGTTAAACAATTGGCCATCCATCTTTGAGCACAAGTGGGGTACACGGTCCATATGACATTCCATACAGGATGAAAAATGAGGGAGTGCATGAGTCCTAGATGAATCAGATTTGGCGGGGCACCCTAGAGACTTTTAAAAAATATTTCCCATTTTCTTGAGACATATGGACTCTACACCATTGTCATCCTTAATCTGAGAAACTGGGTTCCCATGCATTCTGTTTGTTTAGTTCCTTGCATGGGGCCTGAGGCTGGGGCCCTGTGTGTTTGTAGCAGTTGGAGCCGGCTTTTGTTCAGCTTTAAGATGAAGTAAGACAAAACCATAAACACGCTACAAAACACCAGAATATAAAAGGGATTATTGGTGCCATAATTAGAGACATAGGATGCTTTTATTCCAGTTGCTCCTTTACCCTCCCACATGCTCCTCTGCTAACTGAAGAACAAAAGAGACTTAAACATTTTTTTTTCCCAGACAGTCCTGGAGTTTATTTTAATGGGAGCTCTCTTAAGCCTGTGCATGGTTGGAGGGAATTTAATGGACAAGAAAAGAGTGTCTTTCATAGGAGAGTGTGTGTGTCTTAGAATTTGGGGAAGCCCCAGAACAGTGTAGCCCAAGATAACCAAAGCATCAGAGAACCATGCTATGCAATCCTGTAGGTAAAGTGAGAAAGTCTACCTACCTCCCCATCTGCATACTACCATCATCTCCATAAGGCTCAAGTGCATCTACAGTGTCATTCAGAAGCCTGGCAGCTATTGGGAGCAAGTTTAGAAATGAACCACCCAACTATTCCCCAGGGCAGGTGCGAATCCAGATGCCATTCTCATTTCTAACTATGGTACAGAGTTGCATGAGCTGATGACTCCCTACTGCCACTCCTGACTCTGAGAAGATGTGTTAGAGTGCACACTGTTGTGTGGCTGTTTCCTCTGAACAGGAACATTCCATCTTGGAGGCTGGGGCAGCGGAGTTCTCCCTATCAAGGAAGCAGATGAGGTTTAGGGAAGTTCCAGAAAGTTCCAGACTTCACAAGGACTCTCCTCAAGGTTAAATTACTGGAGGGAGGATACTTTTTGTAGGCACCCAGGAAATAATGGTGGTAGATGGATAGAGGCTTGTTTATGTTTCCCCAGGAAAAGTCACACGACATATTCATGTTATTTTAGAGATAAAGTAGCTTGCAAAATATACCATGCTCCCTTCTATGAAATGCATGCCTAGATCAAGAGCACCTAACTGCTTTTGGAAAGTAGAATAAAACACAAGAAGAAGAATCAAGGATGGTCCTGTCCTAGGATCGTCTTCCCTTCTCTTCCTTGCCTAACCCACTAGCATTGCTGTTGTCACTCCCTTCAATATGCATCTAGAACCTAGCTCCTGCCTAGCAGCTTGGTAGCACTCATGCCCTTGATGTGTGAGGCATTCTCCACCACTCCCCTCATGCTCTTGTCCCAGAAAACACAGAGCATTCATCCTGTGATTCTTGTTCACTGGCAGCTCAATCATTTGCCACAGCATAGTAAGGCTGAGAGAAGGGAGTCAGTATAGGATTCAGATAGGGCTTTTCAGCTTTGGGAAGCTGACACCCTTCAGGAAAGTAGGTGTCATCTCTGCTTTGTCTTTGGAAATCAAGAAGAGAATATTTTCTATGAAGATGATACATGTGGAGTCAGACCTTATCCTGGAATGTGAGAAAAAAAAAAAAACAAGGAAGAGGGGGTGGTTAGGAGATGAACCAGAGGGCAAAGTACTTGTGCAAGTTTGAAGACCCGAGTTTATATCCCTAGAACCCATGTAAAAGCCACATGTAGAAGTGGCTCTGAAAATCTCAGTGCTCCTAAGCCTAAGTTGGAGGAGTCTACAGAAACTGTTGCCTGGGATTGTCCTTGGAGTGTACATATGCTGTATGTTGTATACTCACACTAAAGCCCACACTTGTAACATACACACACACACACACACACACGCACACGCACACACACACACACACACACACACACAAATACACACACACACACAACCCACATGAGAAGGAAGAGAATTAAGTGTCCCCAGCAAGAATGGGTAGCAGTTGTGATATATTTATGGCTAATAGGTAGCCCAAATAGGGCTAATTGCCCCATAAGGTAGAGACTTTTGAATGCACTATGTAGAGTTCTGTTTGTCAAGGATTTGTTCTATCTTACAAAAGGCATTTCTCAGAGCAAGTGATAGCGCTCTCTTAGTCCTTTGAGGTGAGATGAAGTGTGTGTGTGTGTGTGTGTGTGTGTGTGTGTGTGTGTGTCTACCAAATGTCTGTGTTGAAAGTAGACATTGAGAAAAGCAGGACTGGGAGGAGCTAATGCTCCTCTGCTGACTGCTCCTACAGCCCTGCTCCCACCCCGTGCTCTGCCCCACTACTTGCTCCATGCAGGACAAGAACAAGGAGGAGAAGCTTTTTCATAGATTTGATATGGCACAGACAGTGCTATATGTACAAGAAACCGCAGGGTCGAGGCAATGATGCTGTTGATGAATAACAAATGGCTAACACACAAATTTACTTGATAGCACAGGAAGAAGAGCCAAATGGAAATTGAGAGGACCTGAAGATTGAACCCAAGACCTGGAGCTAGGGTTAATGCTCTCTGCCAAATTCTCAAGACTGACTCTTTTTGAAAAAGCCAGTGCCCTCATTGTCAACAGCCTAACCTTTGAGTTTAAAGTCAGAACGAAAGTCCCATACTTTCCTAAGCCATTGGGGAAGCATGCCTCAAATGTTACAAAAAGGGATTTTCATGTTGCTCCAGGGCCTTCACCGTGATGAAGCCAATGGAATTCTGTGGGTTTGCCAGTGCATCACGACTAAACTTTACACCATCAGGCTGACTTGCTTATAGGCTACAAGGTGGTGATTCCCCATTGATTTCTTTGTAACTTCCAAATCGCTTCATTGTCTCCAAAATGCACTCCAGAACATCTCATCCATCTGCACTCTTATATCCTTGCTTAGGTCATGGCCTGTGCATTGGTCAGTGCCTTGGGGCTATGTGGTAGAATAGAGTTGGTATAGCTTGTGCTATTTTTAAAGCATGTCCTTCTCTTCTCGGGCACTCTGCTTTCTCCTCTCTGCTAATGTTTAACACTTTCTTTCCCCTTTCTTACACTAAGACTACAGTTTTGAGTTCATAGATACCTTTTTATTTTGTATTCACCCATCATCTTTGTAATTTTCTCATTCAGATAGATAGCCTATTCTAGATCTTCCTTCTCAGATCTTGTCTCTAACAGCTTTTTAGAAAAATCTCTTCTGTTCTTGCACTTTTACAGACATTCTACAAATTTATCAGAATCTCAATCTATGGTAGTTCCAAAATCCTGGAAGCCAATAATCTTACCTCAGACTCACACCCCTCCCCCTCTTAAAATGCACATGTTTGTCTATGAGTGTGTGTATCCTGTGTGTGCATGTATGTACATGTGTGTATTTGCATATAGAGGTCAGAGACCACCTTGGATATTGATCCTCAGACGCCTCCCACCTTTTGCTTGCAACAGGATTTCTCACTGGCCTAGAACTTTGTCATTTAGGTCAGGCTAGCTTGCTGACAAGCTTGTATGGATTGGCCTGTTTCTGTTTCCTATCTCTCCATCAATGGGGTTACAGGACTATACCACTATGGCCAATTTTTCACATGGGTTCTGGAGATCTGAACCCAGATTCTCATGCTCCTGAGGTAAATGCATTGTAGACTGAGCCATTTCCCTATCCCCTCCCTTTCTTTGGAACACCCATAGCAAATGCTTTATAAACTGAGCCGTTTTCCTATTTCCCTGCTTTCATTGGAACATCCCTAGCCACATTTTGGTTTGGTTTGAGAATTTCTAGACCTTGATCCCATTCGTTTTCATTGTCAGTCAACCGACCCCGTTCCTTCTTCCTGTTTTCTAAGCTTAAGTTCTATGGTGATTATGATGATAACCCCTTGGATAGTTCATCTGACAGGAATATTTCATGAGAATATTCTGGACAAGCTCAGCTCAACTCCTTCCTGTTCTTGATAAGAAACCTGGCTGCAGATAGCACATTTGTAATCCCTTCAAAGGCAAAAAAAGCCTGGTCCAGGGCTGTCCTCTATGTAGGTGAAGACGTTAATTATGGGTTTAATATTAGGAAACACATTTACCCACACATAAAAGTATATTTATTAACATACCCATTCAGTAAAGCTTATAAATACTCTTCTGCTAAACAACAAAACCCAAATACAAGCAACAAGCCTGAGAGGGATTATTAAGCTTAATATGAACCATCAGACCTAGAAGTAATTTGAGGGGTTATAGAGATGGCCCAGCAATTAAAAGTACCTGCTGATCTTGCAATGGGTCTTCGTTCAGTTCCCAGCATCCACAAAATGGATTCACAAACATCTGTAACTTCAATTCCAGGTGATCCGATGGCCTCCTCTCATTTCTGCTGGCACCAAGCACATATGTGGTACACAGTTTGCAGTACACAGATGTAATGCAGACAATACCTAAAATAAAATACCTAAATCTAAAAGCTATATGACATTACAAGATGAGTCTATTTTCAGTACCCCAAGCTTTATGCTTCCATTCCAGACCAAAGGCAAAGAAAGTTGTTAGTTATTCATTCTTGTCTTTATTTCTTCAGCCATCTAACTTTGTTAACTATCAAATGTGTTCTAGATAGATACAAAATTTTTAAACTAAAAAGTGCCTTAAAATGTTCAATGATCACCGGGCCATGGTGGTGCATGCCTTTAATCCCAGCACTTGGGAGGCAGAGGCAGGCAGATTTCTGAGTTTGAGGCCAGCCTGGTCTACAAAGTGAGTTCCAGGACAGCCAGGGCTACACAGAGAAACCCTGTCTCCAAAAACCAAAAAACCAAAAAACCAAAACCAAAACCAAAACCAAAACCAAACAAAACCAAACCAAAACAAAAAACCTGTGTCACAAAAAGTTCCATGCTCCAGGGTTCTATGCTAAGCAATTGACAGTGTGACTACCTGGGTCTTCCTATGACAATTCCATAGGCAGGTGTTGTTTCTGCTTCATTCTACCCCTGTTTTGATGGTACTGGGGATGAAACAGAACCTCAGACATGCTAGAGAAGTGCTCTGTCACTGAACTATATCTCTAAATCCCTCCTTTTAAGAGAAATTTAATCATTTACTCGAGGTCACACATTCAGTAAGTGGCAGAGGCTGTATTCATTCATTCATTCATTCATTCATTCATTCTCTCTCTCTCTCTCCCTCTCTCTTTCTCTCTGTTGCATGAGTATGCAGGTGAGAGATGTCACTCCTTAGACACCTTCCTTCCCTCTTTTCTTCCTTTCTCTTCCCATCTCTTCCTCTTTTTTTAAATTAAAAAAAAAATTCCTTTGAGCTTTACTACAAAACACATTTGCAAACAAGAAAGCCACATGCTGTCCTTGTTGACAGGGTCTCTCACTGGCCTGAAACTTCACAAGTATGTGTGACCCATAGCCCCAGATATCTGTGTGTTTCTCCCTTCCCAGCCCTGGAATTGCAGGCATGTGCTGTCATGCCTGGCTTTTCAGAGCCTGGATTCTGGTCAAGGTGTTTGACTCTACTCATTATCCAAAGAACAATTATACATGTTTCCTATTCTCAGGAGGTTACCATATAGTCAAACTATAAATACATAATGAGTTGAACTATGAAATGAGGGAACAATTCTTGGTCATCTTCTCAAGGCATTGCTGCTTCTTCTCTGCATATCTCCATGCCTGGAAGATTCTCATATTTCCAGCTGTTTAGTCAGGATGCTTTCACCCATAAGTAACAATATTCACTGGGGAGTGGTTTAAGCACTGTTGTCACACATAAATAGAGTCTTGAGGGTAGCAGTACTTTGATTGGTAGGCCATCAAGGCCAAGGATCTCTATCAACCTCCTCATGACACTTGCACCAACCCTGTACTTTGCCATTCTAAAGGATGGGGAGGACTTGATTGAGGGGCACATAACCAAAGACTATACAGGGCTTGATACGGGTAGATATGTTCAGTAACTGAGTAATACTAAGAGCCCAACCTAGAAAGTTAGAATTCCTGGGGACCCTGGACCTGGGCTCAGGTTCCATACAGATAGATTAGGAATGTCCAAAGGCTGTAGAGAAACCCTTAGAATAAAGCCAGTGTGAGGGTCGAGCAGAGGACGGCCAGAGTCACAGCCTCAGGACTGGAAGAACAAGGTAGAACTATGAAAAGCTGGGGAGACCAAGGCTTCATGGGTAAGTGAAGTATACACAGGAGGGAGTGCTTACAACTTTGCCTATGTGTTAGGGGACCCATTTGACTAAGGTTTTCTTCAATAGCTAGGGACAGGGGCTGAACACAAAGACACAAAGAAGACAATAACAACAACAACAACAACAATAACAACAACAATTTAGAATGGACCACTTTTCCTTCTCTAAATATCCAAGGCAGGGATAAAAGGAGAGGTACAGCATGAATTATGTTTTTAGAAATGTTCAGCATTATAATATAAATCATCTACTGTTACATATACTACTTTTGAAAGGTCATTTTATTTAATTTTTGATAAATATATATATATATATAATGTATTTTCATCATTTCATCACTCCTCCTCATTGCACTGTCTTTCTGGAATCTTCTTTTCTATTTTCCTTCCTCTGATGTGTATGTGTGTGTTGTTTGTGTGCATTGT
The DNA here is from genome assembly GCF_008632895.1 of Mastomys coucha. Taxonomy (NCBI): domain Eukaryota; kingdom Metazoa; phylum Chordata; class Mammalia; order Rodentia; family Muridae; genus Mastomys; species Mastomys coucha. The sequence goes on along the minus strand of NW_022196911.1, from coordinate 40,731,845 downwards.
ATGGCATGTATGTGTGTGTGTATGGTATGTTATATATGTGTGTGTTGTATGTGTATGGTGTGGTGTGAATGTGTAGTGTGTGTTGTGTGCCTGTGTGTGTGCATTGTGTGGTATGTATATGTGTGTATGTGTGTGTTGTGTGCATGTGTGTGTTCTGTGTGCATTGTGTGGTATGTACGTGTGTGGTGTGTGTGTGTGTGGTGTGTGTATAGTGTAGTGTGTATGTATGTATGTGTTTAAATGACTACTCAGAATTATTACGCTTACTTGCAGGAGCACGGATGTGTGATTATTTGCTTATTATGAGCTACTTATCAGTGGCTATACTCCTAAAGAAAAAAACTATTTCCAGTCTCCCAGCAATCATTGATTGGTAACAAATCCTTACCTGGGGAAGGGGACTTACATGTGCCTTCTAGATACATTCTGGCATGTCTGTCTATGGGCTTAATCTTGTGTATGTCTTGTGCAGGTAACTAAATCTGTTATAATTGATGAACTCCCTGGCCGTATGAAGAAGAAACATTTCACAGCACTATTCTCCACCCTCTGCTCTTACATTCCTTCTGCTTCTTCTTCCAAAATGTTCCCGGAGCCTCTGAAGGGTGTTTGTGATACAAATGTCCTATTGAGGACTGGCCTTCTTATTCTCAGAATTTTAACAGGCTTTGAGTCTGCATTAACTGCAGCCCACTGCAAAAGGAAGCCACTTTAACCAAGGTCGAAAAACACTGCCAGTCTATGAGTAAAAATGTAAAGTTCAGAAGACAGTTTGACATTATGAGATGTACTGCCATTAATGTAAAGTATTTTGGAGACAATGTCTCTGGAGTTCTGTGGCACTAAGCAGTCTATTTGTGATGGTCTTGATGGGGTAAGCACGTCACTCACCCATTAGTTCTGGAACTGTGCAGCACACAGGTTCTGGCATTTCTCCGTGTCAGTTGCACAACATTTTTCCTTCCTGGAATAAAGAGCTGCTCACCCCTGTGAATATCTTTCACTGAGTTCATGAACAGTGTAGCAGAACTGAGTCATAAACAGAATGCTGTCAAATATATATCTTCCCATAATAGATCCTATACCTTACAGTGCCTACGGGGATCGCTTTTTAAAGTCTATAACACACAGTAGTTTTGATACAGCTGGTTGAGTTATGTAGGAATGATTAAAAAGAAAGAGTAATAAATTCAGATTTTACACCAGGCACCAAGCATTAAGCCAAAATGAAACTACCAAACTCAGATCTTCTACAGCTTAGGGCTAATTAGACCTACATTTCCAAATGGCATGAACATCATGCAATGCAGCAATTGTTGTAATAACTATATTCTCCGTGAGTGCTGGGTGCTGATTACTCTAGTGATGCCTGCCAGGGCTAATGAGTGATCTAGGAGCAAATCTCTGGGGGGTGTTGGAAGAAAAAGGGGAGCTTCTCCCCTGGGCAATTCTGCTCACTGGCCTTTAGAAGACTTACTCTTTGGCGGGATAGATATAGCCCAGGGGTCAGTAATATGCCTTTGAAGTTTAATTACCATAGACATATAGTGAGATAATCACTGAGTTTTTCTACACATTTGAGGAAAAGTGGTAGTTTATATTTTTCTTGGAGGTGTTGTACTTAAGTATGGCTTTGTCTACTAAGCTTTTGCTGTACATGTAGCACCTAGTAAGCAGTCAGTAAATAGATTATCTTTTTAAAGGTATGTATGGGTAATTTGCCTGTATGTCTGTATGAATGTATGTTTGTATGTATGCATGTATGTATGCATGTGTACCACATGCATGCATGGTACCAGAAGAGTGTGGAAATTATGTGAACGCTAGGAATTGAACCTGGGTCCTCTGGAGGAGTAGCCATTGCCATGAATGGTTGCCATCTTTCCTTTCTTGTCCTCCTCCCCCTCCTTCTTCTTCTTCTTCTTCTTCTTCTTCTTCTTCTTCTTCTTCTTCTTCTTCTTCTTCTTCTTCTTCTTCTTCTTCTTCTTCTTCTTCTCCTCCTCCTCCTTCTCCTTCTCCTCCTCTTCCTCCTCCTCCTCCTCCTCCTCTTCATCCTCCTCATCATCAAAGTGCTCCCTGTATGTTTTGGAATTTATTGTTGATCCTAACTTGATTTGGATCTCTAAAAGGAAACACAGTTTTAAGTGATGCTTGATATGTAGTGATTTCCATTCTCCAAATTTCCTTAGAAAAATCACATAAGCAAAGGTAATCCAGGGTTTCTGTTGATGCTGGCAAGTGAACTCCCCACTCCTCCTTCTGAAGGACAGTCTTCGTCTTAGTGTGGAGATGTCATACTGTCCTATGGGCAGTCACACTGAAGGCCAACTAGATTAAGTAGAGGGAATTCCTTGTAAATGACCCATGCAACCATGAGTGTGGACCTGCTGGACCACAGAATTACAGAATGGCATCATCAACAGTACTGATGTTATTTGTATCTCTGACTTCTTGCCAAATCCACATTGGCACCTTAAGATGAAATTCAGACATGGTTTTTATCATGACAGCATCTGCATCAAGGCTTTTATATGTGTGATAGTTTCAAATCTTCTCAACAGATCTGTAATATTATTAGCCTTATCATTATTTTTTTTTATCAGACAACAGATTTGGTGTGGTTATATGACTGTTTAACAGCTAGTTGGAGTATAATCTAGCTTTGAGTCAGCAGCCATGATCCCACCACTGTTTCTGTATTTCCTCCCTTAAAGGTGTGAGGCTGAATTTGCTCTGTAGAATGAACTGGCTCAGCATCCCTAGATACTCCTGTGTGTGAAGTATGTGACCTCATGCTTTCTGGCTACAAGACAAAGAATGATTCAGCCCTCCCACCAGCCTTGACTGATCCTATGGCTGTGCTCAACATCATGTTAGATACAGTACAGCAGTAATAAAAGGGGTGAGGAATGACCCCTGGTTTTCAAGAGGGTGTTCACATGAAGTATTCATCATGGACAACACAACAGATATTCAAAGGCTCACAAAGCAGTCTCAGGAAGTTCATGGGACCACAACCTGGATTTTACACCCATGCCTGCTCACATCTTGCATCCCATCTCTGCTCAGTGCTTCTCCTGGTGACTTTGGATATGGTCTCAGAATCTTTCGCAATACGGCACACTGGGGAATGGACTACAGCTATTGCGTTTAGTTAACCTTTTCCCCTATAAGGTTTGTGTCATTTGGGAGAATAGGGGTGAGTCCTGCAGTGGTCAGTGAAATTTGTAGGACTGATAGATGCAAACTCCACTTTAAAGGATTTAGAGGTTCAGTGTAGGTGTGGGACAGCAGACAGGAGAATATTCCAGCAGGAGGAAGTTCATTAGCTAAGCCCTTGGGGTTGGAAGAGAGGAAATAACCTCCTGGGAACAAGAGGGGAGTAACTTCCTTAGTTTAGATGCTCTTGGGAGAGGAAGAGCCTTTTTTGACTTGCTTTTGACCTATTTTTGAACAACACAGGGATAATAAGATAGGGAGAATATTAACTCACATGTATTCAGGTTATTGTGCCACTCAAACTGCTTGCTGCATACATGCCTCATCTCATCCTCAGAGTTACCTTGGGAGGTGCTGTTCATATTCTCATTTTGTAGGAGAGAAGAAATAAAGCCCCGGGATAGGTCATTTAGCTAGTTATACAGCTGGTACAGAAGGACATCCAAATTCCAAATCCACCATAGAGACATTTATTTCAAAGTATTACCTACCTGACACTGTAGACTGTTCTCTGAGTGTGGTGCTCCCTTATCTGTGCTCAGTAAAGTATATACTTATAAACTCACAGTGGGAATACAATGAATAGCTGTATAAGGCACCTATATGCACCATATATGTACATTCTATTCACAACTAGGTATCCATATTATTGTTAAACACACACGCACACACACACAGACACATACACACACAGATACATACACACACAAAGACACACACAGACAGACACACAGACAGACACACACACACATAGACACACAGACACCCACAGACACACAGACAGACACATACAAACACACTCAGGCACATGCAGACACACACAAACACACACACACAGACACACAAACAGACATACAGACACACAGAGACATACAGACACACACAGACACACAGAGACATACAGACACACACAGACACAGACACACACACAGACACACAGACATACAGACACACACACACAGACACGCATGCACACAGACACATAGACACACAGACACACAGACAGACACACACACACAGACAGACACACACTCAGACACATACATACACACAGACACACAGAGACACATACACACACACAGACACACAGACAGACAGACAGACACACACACACACACACACACAAACACACACACACACACTTTGCCATGTATACCTCATTATTCTAGTAGAAGCTACTTGATTCTTGGACTCCACGGGAAATTTTATGACTCAAAGCTTATAACCGTCCAGGAATACATGCTCCTTGCTTTGGACCCTGTGCTTTGGACACACAGAGGGGCTGAGGAACTGGCTCAGGTGGCAAAGTGTTTGTTGCACAGGCATAGTGACCTGAGTTTGATCCCTGGCATCCATGTAAAAGCCAAGTGTTGTAAGCACCAGAAGGCAAAGACAAGGGCATCCTTTTAAGCTTGCCAATAAACCAATCTAGTCAAATCTGAGATTTGAGTTCAGCAAGAGATCTGTCTAAAAACAAAGTGGCGAGTGATAGAGGCCTCTAGTTTTCACATATATGTGCAAATACTTAATACTGCCTATACACCTGTGCATACATGCATACAGATACACACCCTCTCCTCATGGCACACAGTGCTACAGAACAGAAGAAGCACATTCATTTAGTTGAAGTGCTCTTGAGGAAAACCCGAGTCACTCACTGTATCTCTGGATACCATGTTCTTGTCTCTCCTTTGCTCAGTTTAACCAGCTCTTTATTCTGCAAGCCTCCTGGTAAAGCTCTAGTAATTGCTTCACTCTGTTGAGACAATGTCTGTTGCCACCAAAGAGACTTAATTGATGTAAATCATCTCTTTATTTTATTGCACTGACGGGGTCCATTCCAGAGAGAATTGTGGCCAGTGAGATGCCTAAGGCAAGGAAGGAACATTTGGTTGCTTTGTTAGAACACTGTCCATGGGGTAGGGTCATAATGGAGTAGAGACTGATATACGAGGTCCTTCTAGAGTTTACAGTAATGGATCATCTACAGAGGAGGTCCAAGAGAGTAGCCTTGGTTTGAGTCCATGAATTACGAAGGCTGGCCTGATATTAATTATCCTTGGTTGTTGTTTGCTTGTGTTTTCATTTGGCTCTTCCTTCCTAGTAGCATCCTGGTGCCAAGGAAATAGACTGCACCTTCTCCATTCATCTCTATAGAAAGTAGTTACCAGAACTTCATGTGATGGCAAATTCTCTGAGAAATACAGCGACAGCTCCGTTTGGAGCTAAAGGATGCACTTACAGTAGTATAGTTTAATATTTATAGAAGAGGAAATAGAAAGGTCAGCATGGACCACTGGCTTATGCCCTATGATAAAAGGGCAGGGTGAACGTCTAGGATCCCTCAGTCAACAAGCCCCCAGGTCAGTGATTGTAGCTCTGGATAGATCTCTTGGGATCCAGATGAGTTGAGGTGTGAAAACAGGAAGACATGGACACTTGAATGTTTCTCATATTTCTTCTCTCAGATTAGTACTACACTCTGGCATTATTGAGGGTTTCTTGGAAATGATTATCCAGAGAAAAAGCAAGGTGTGTTGATATATTTGTGATGTATGACATATATGTGTATGATATGACATAGGGAGATCCGTTTCACATTTATAGGTACAGAGAACCCCCAAAGATGAGAAGTTACCAGATAGGCCCATGTATTAATGGTCTCCACTTCATAGAGAAATATGAGCATCAGACTCTTGCCAGCTCTACAGTCAAATGAAGACATTGGCCCTGAATCACAACTTTAGGCAGCATGATGAAATGCGCCATTTCTTCTTGGTTGTTCAGTTTGTTCTTGATTTCTGGGGAACAACACTGACTCGATTCCTTATTTCTGATGGCTGCTTTGCAGCCTGTGCACTGTGAACGTTTTCACTCACGGTTCTTCTGAATATGCCCTACAGTGTGTCACCATTGCTATGTCTTTCTTCTTGGATTTTCAACTCTCCCAGTTCTCCACAGCTTTATGTAATGGCAGCAGTGTTTGGGTTCAGCAGTCACTATACCCTTGTTTTAGTGAAAGCAAAATTGATTTGTTTGGGTGGAGCAGCAAAGCTTGTACTGGCTTAGTATATAAAATTGTAGTGTGCTGGTAAATGGTTTCTGATCAGCTTGGGGTAGGGAGGTACAACTTGTAGCATTTAAATATTACAAATATTCATATGTGGTTAAAACCTGTTAAATCAATGTGAAATTGCTGAGCACAATACATCTCAGCAGGTGCTATGTTAAAGGCCTGGAGTCCATAGGATGGGTCAGAACCATGGATTTCATGTCTTCATGGATTTTATGGTCTTGTGGACTTTATATGCTCATGGATTTTGTATTCTAGGTGCAGAGATGGACAGTAAGGAAAATAATTCAGTACATAAATGAATATGATAATATCAGACACTTGTAAGTGTTAGAAAAATAAAACAGAATAAAGGGGCATGGGAGAATAAGGCAGGAAGCCAGCTTCAGGCATTGCTGAGGGAATGCTTCAGTTGAGAAGCCAAGTTTTGAATCAAGACTTAAAGGAGAAATGATCCCCAACATATCTGAGGGACAGTCCAAACTTGCAGCCCTGAAACTTTTGTTGAGTTTATGTAGAAGGAGGTAGACCTTTCCCTTGCGGTTTCTGAACATGTGAAATGTCACCACAGAGGTGATAGAGACCATTTCTAATTGTTTTCAAAGAGAGAAAAGTGTTGAAATAAGAGGTGGAGACAGATTCCCAATTCCTGATGTTAGCACACATTTGGCATATGGGTGTCCTTAGCCATCTCTGGTTGAAGCAGGTGTACTTGATTACCTTTTGTATACATAAAGGTAATCAGCTTTCACCTCCAGTGATTTAGTTTATTTCATAATGTCTTGTCTAACACACACAGACTTACACGTACACACATACACAGACTTACACACACCCACAGTACACATACAGACACACCCACACCAACATTCACACACATACACACACACCCACATACACACAGACACGTACACAATACAGACACACATTCACACACATATACACACAGACACGCATAACACACATATACACACATCACACACACATTCATATACACACATATTCAGATACACAGTCACAGACATACACATTCACACATAGACACAGACATAGACATACACAGATACACACACACACACACACACACACACACACACACACATACAGTGTCTCAGTTACTTTTTTATTGCCATGACAAAATACTACAACTGAGGCACCTTATAAGAGAAAATATCTACTGGGGCTCTCAGCTCAAGAGGGTGAGAATTCATGATCATTATGGTTAGTGTCATGGCTGCAGGCAGGCAAGCATGGCACTGAAGCAGTAGCTGAGAACTTACAGGTTGACACAGCAGAGAGAGCTAACTGGGAACAGCATGGGTGTTTGAAATCTCAAAGCCCAGCTCAGTGATACATCTCCTTCAACAAGACCACACCTTCAAATACTTTCCAAACAATCCCACCAAGCATTCAAATTCATGAGTCTAAAGGGACCAGTCTCATTCAAACACCACACAAACACTATGCACACATTGTAAATGTGAATGACTTGACAATATTTAGTCAGATTGATTTTGATTTAAAACTTCAGATATATACACACTGCTACTTAATAGTTTTTATTTATTTTATTTTATTTTATTTTTTCGAGACAGGGTTTCTCTGTGTAGCCCTGGCTGTTCTGGAACTCACTCTATAGACCAGGCTGGCCTTGAACTCAAATATCTGCCTGCCTCTGCCTCTCAAGTGCTGGGATTAAAGGCATGCGCCACCACTACCCAACTAGTTTTTTTAAGCAGTAGGAATAGAACAGGCATACATTTCATCATTGGGTTTTCCAAACCACTCATCACTGTTTCTATTTCTATTTACCAAGTCCTGAAAAACCCTTTTGCATTGAAACAGACTTTGAAAATAGATGTCTTTACTCTAAGTATTCAACTGGTTGAGTAAGCTTCATGTGTGTCATGACACTGAATGTTGTTTGATTAAAGTTTACTGGTCGGACATCATACCCGCACAGTACCTGCATAGCCAGTAGCCTACAGTTTGGTTGAACAGCAGTACTCCACGGTCAACTCACTGACAGATACAGCTAAACCATCACAAACTATGAGGAATTGTGGACCTGGTCACTTGTAGACACTCCCAGTTCTGGGATGATTTCAATAGTTTTGCAGAAGTCAGGCTAAATGGTGGTAGGTCCAAGACAACTTTAATATGCCAAAGAATGACATTCCTTATGATGTTGGTTTCATAACTTCATTCACAGGCATTGTGAGTCCCAAGGCCAAAGACCAGTGAAGCTAATATCATGGGTCTCTGTGGAGAGTCATGTGTGTGTGTCCATGTATATCTGTGTGTCTCTGTAGGTCACAGGAAGTGTCGGATGACAGGTTATCTGATAAAGTCTTGTTGGTGTGAAATTTTTTAAAAAATTTCATTACATTTTAGTTACGTGTGTGTGTGTGTGTGTGTGTGTGTGTGTACAGTGTGCATGTGGAAGTCAGAAGACAGCTTGCAGGAGTCCATTTGAACTCGGGTCCTCAGGTTGTTGTGTTTGATAGCAAGTGCCTTTACCCTGAGCTATCTCACTGACCCCTGGAGTCAAATTTTTGTTTCTGTCTTGAGTGCACCAAGGAGCATCTTGTAAAACATTTCTAATTGTGAATCAGAGCCAAGTTAAAAAAAAAAATTTCAAAGCTCCTGGTAAGGGATGTGGCCAGTATTCACCTGATGATAAAATGTGGCTGGTCTTGTCTGTATTATTACGGACAGTGGTAGTTGGGCAATCCCTTCATCATCTGCTCTCCCTGTGTCTAGTCTTTATGGAGCAAAGCAGGAACAAGACAGCAAGAGTCCAAACAAGGGTATGAAATCCCCATTCCAACACCCCCTGCCATCCCCCTCCCTATCAGTTCCTCCTCGCCCATCCCCGGAGTCCCTCTTGCAATTTGTTTGACTCTCTGTAGCCTGTACTGCAGGGACAGCAGAAGCCCAAAGTCAGATGTAGGGTCAAGCACCCTGAAGAGTAGCTAGCAATAGTAAAGTGTACTTTAATAACTTTTAGCTCTCGAGTGGCTCTGGGAACCAAGTTTAAGATTTCCAGTGCCATTTCTCCCAGGCTTCCTTGCCCAAGGGAAGACCTGACTGATGACTTTGAATATCCATCAACAAATAATAAATAATAATAATAAGTCATCTGCCTCAGGGCTGTTGGAGCCAGGGAGGCTGGGAGTGTCCTCACTTCTTAATTTAACCTCAAAGTCAATTTCAGACTGGAACCACAGCATCTCTCTCGTGAAGAGAATCCTCTTTGCAACATCCTTATGTCTGTTATTATCCAGGGTTGGGACCTATCCAGGCTGTTGTTAATACCTGAGAACTGTGTCTATGGACACCCCAGATTCTCAGCCCCCGGATTCCTGAATTTTCAGACACTGTTTATGTTCTCGAATGCCCTGTTGTGCCTCCTTTTCTCTCCGCACTTTACTGCTTAGAGACCTAGGTGGGATAAACAAGCTCCCAGATGTGAGAGCACTCCGGGATGATTTGCCTGCCGAAATGATCATGACCTTGGCCTTGGGAGTCAGAGTCCTTGGGTTTGAATTGGACTTTCTATCTCCATATATGTATGCATGTGTGCAGTGTGCATGTGTGCCCGAATCCTCAGCCACATTACCTCTCCGAACATCACCTTCTCATCCATGGAGAGAGAATAACATTAGCAGTGGTCCTTGTACTAGGTAACATTTGTTTAGTGCTTATGATGTTCCAGACAAGGTTCTAAGTGCTCTCCCTGAGTTATCTCCTTGAATCCTCACAACTATCCTCAGAGATGAGCTAGAATTGTCTTTGGCTTATGGATAATGTATATCATAATAGAGACTACATAGGTACTGGTATGGCCATCACTAAAAGCACTGTGCCCAGCCCAGTCCAAGCCCTGCTCCAGGCAGCCTGGACACAGTGAATGTGCGTATTCTTCCCTGCAGGCTGAGAGACTGTCGGGAGTGGCATTTTTTTTTTAAAGATACTTTTTGTATGTGTGTATGTGTGTAGTCATATAGACATTTGCATGCATGTGTATGGAGGCCAGAGGTCAACCTTGAATACTGTTCCTCAGGTT